>NC_137977.1:3032527-3227527 GCF_963924665.1 Micromys minutus | reverse complement strand
CTTTTCCCATGAGGACACCTCACCCCAGCTTCCCTGTTATGTGACCATCACCAGCATCTGTTCCAGACTGGACCTGTTACTGCTCAAAGGAAGAACGACTGTTCAGTGAGTCACGGCCTCCCAGCGCCTTGCAGCCCTCCCTGCCTTGGTGACTACTAACCTACTTTCTGCCTCTGTAAATTTTTCTCTTTTGAACATTTCATACAGATGGAATCATTCCCATGTGGTTATGCAGGGATAATTATTACATTAAAACCAATAGTTCTGGTATGAAAAGCAGGCAGAAGATTAGACTCATTTTAAATTACAAAAGATTTATTTCAAAGACACCCCCTTGCATCTGGCAGCTTCTTGCTAAGTCTAACTTTCCTGACGACAGTAATTCATTCTCCCCTCTCCCTAGGGCCAGTTCACGGAGGGAAGGATTTTAATGATCTTTCTACCCCCATTCTGGCTTCAACCTTAGAAGACCCAGGAGCTCAGAGAGCACACACGTCTAGGAAAATCAGTTAATGACTTTCTCTCTTCATCATCTTCCCTTAACTTCCCTCTCTATGGACACAGGAGTCTGTCCTTAGTCACTGAGAAAAGAACACCTTGTCAGTCTTTCAGATTTCTATCTATTGGTAAGAGGCGAAGAGACCAGGGCTGTTTCCTGCTTAGTCACCTCAGAGCATCTTCCCGGCCGATGGGAAGGGCTGCTACTTGATGATTTACTGAGATACAATGTTCACACATCTTTCTGGAGAACACAGCGATGAATTAATATAAGCCCCGGTCTATCCGGAATGGGGGATGATCTGATGGAAGAATGTGTTGGGAATGTCTGCTTTTCATGTCTGGTTACTTGAGAGGAGCGTTCTAACCTTTTCCTTCACTGCAGTGACATGGAGTGCCATGCTGTGGGCAGTGCCAGTCCAATGAGAACTTTCTGGAAGAAAAGACAGAAAGAGTGGATCATGGAGAAGGAAAGAGAAAGAAAGGGAAAGAGGGAGAAAAGGAGCAAAAGATGGGGCTAAGGAGGACAGCCTAGAAACCAAGCTTCCCACTGCCATCTGTGGCCATTCAAATTAAAATGGCCCCATAGGCCCACAGGAAGTGGCACTATTAGGAGGTGTGACCTTGTTAGAGGAAGTGTGACTTAGTCTCTTCCTGCTGACCTTGGATCAAGATGTAGAGCTCTCAACTCCTTCTCTAGTACCATGTCTGCCTGCATGGCACCATGCTTTCCACCATGGTGATAATAGACTAAGCCTCTGAACTGTAAGCCAGCCCCAATCACGTGGGGAGGGGGAGGGTTGGTGGGTGAGTGAGGGAGCACCCTCATAGAAGCAGGGAGAGGGAAGATAGGATAGGAGGGGTTAAGGAGGGGAAACTGTGAAAGGGGATAACATTTGAAATGTAAATAAAATATATCCAATAAAAAAAAAAGGAAAAAAAAAGTTACTATGTCATCTTGTCTTTTAATAGCAATAGAAACCCTAACTAAGACAGCATCCTTGATGAGATAACCCCTGAACTTGCATTTTCATAAATTTCTTTGCCCCAAATTAGGACAACAAAACTGAAGACTTGAGCATAGAGGGTTGAAGAGGTGTGGGGTGCACTTCTCACACAGCAAGGGCTTTGGCGTCTCTTTGCTCGTTAGACCTCTCAGGAAGCCAGTTGAGGATTCTTGCGGCTGCTTTTTGGTAAGGCAGCCTCAGATGGAATGCAGTGCTTCAGCCCTGCACTGGGTCCCTGCAGCTGTGTCCTCAACAGCACTGCTTGACACTGGTGGTTCTTGGGGACACAAACAACCAGTGGACATCACAAGGAGAAGGGCCAGTGAGTGCCAGGGTCTGCCTGTCTGCTGTACGGCATCCTGCTTAAAGCACTGCCTGGCAATGTGCCAGGACTGGATCTCAGACGGAGATCCCACCTCCCATCACCCTCCCCCTTTCCTGTGGAGAATAAAATGAGCTGACTAGCTCCCTTCCTGCTGGGGAAGATCAGCAGCTGGTCTGCCCCCCTCTGAAGATCCCACAGTCTGAAGGCCTGTCAGGAGATCTGCTGCACCAAGGGCAACAGGGAAGTTCAGCAGCGTGTCTACCTCTCTGAAGATCCCACAGCCTGAAAACCTCTCAGGAGATCTGCTGCAGCCACGGACACAGGTCTCCCAGGAGACTTGCAGAAACTCAGGGACACCGGAGACAGGCTCTTGACTGAGTCACCGAGGCCAGCTAACACCAGGAATAACCAGATGGCAAGAGACAAGAGCAAGACCATAAGCAACAGAAGCCAATATACTTTGACACCATCAGAGCACAGTTCTCCCACACAGCAAGCCCTGGATACCCCAACACACCTGAAAAACTGATGTCGACCTAAAGTCTTATCTCATGAAGATAATAGAGTCCTTCAAAGAGGATGTACATAACTCACTTAAAACACAGGTAAATATGTAGAAGCCCTTAAAGTGGAACAACTAAATCTCTTAAAGAAATACAGGAAAACACAATCAAGCAGGTAAAGGAATTGAACAAAGCAGTCCAGACATAAAATGGAAGTAGAAACTATAAAGAAATCACAAATTGAGGGAACCCTGGAAATGAAAAACCTAAGGCTCTCTGCTCCTCCCTGTTCCAGAAACACTGCATCTTCTCGTGCAGTGCCAGCCTTGTCCCTTAAACAAGATGGTGAAGGTCGGTGTGAACAGATTTGGCCATATTGGTCGCCTGGTTACCAGGGCTGCCTTCAGCTTTGCATGTGGAAAGGTAGAGATTATTGCCATCAATGACAACTTCATTGATCTTAACTACATGGTCTACATGTTCCAGTATGACTCTACCCATGAAAAACTCAATGGCATAGTCAAGACTGAGAATGGGAAGCTTGTCATCAATGGGAAGCCCATCACCTTCTTCCAGGAGTGAGATCCTGCTAACATCAAATGAGATGATGCTGGTGCTGAGTATGTTGTAGAGTCCACTGGCGTCTTCACCAGCATGGAGAAGACTGGGGCCCACTTGAAGGGTGGGGCCAAAAGGGTCATCATCTCTGCCCCTTCGGCCAATGTTTGTCATGGGTGTGAACTATGAGAAACATGACAACTCATTCAAGATTGTCAGCAATGCATCCTGCATCACCAACTGCTTAACTAAGGTCATCCATGACAACTTTGATATCATGAAAGGGCTCATGACTATAGTTCATGCCATTACAGCCACTCAGAAGACTGTGGATGGCAACTCTGGTAAGCTGTGGCATGACTGCTGTGTGATAGACAGAACGTCATCCCTGCATCCACTGGTGCTGCCAAGGCTGTGGGCAAGGTCATCCCAGAGCTGAATGGGAATCTCACTTGCCTGGCCTTCCGTGTTTCTACTCCTAATATATCTGTTGTGGATCTGGTATACCTCCTGGAGAAACCTGTCAAGTATGATGACATCAAAAAGGTGGTGAAGCAGCCAGGCAGCCAAGGGCCCAATATAGGACATCCTGGGCTACACTGAGCAACTCTCTGCAGGAGTTACATCTCCTGCAACTTCAACAGCCACTCCCACTCTTTCATCTTTGATGCTGGAGCTAGAATTGCTCTCAATGACAACTTTGCAAAGTTCATTTCCTGGTATGACAATGAATGCAGCTACAGCAACATGGTGGTGGACCTCATGGCCTATATGGCCTCCAAGGAGTAAGAAACCCTGGACTACCCACCCCCCCCAGCAAGGACACTGAGAGAAAGAGAGAAGCCATCAGTTGCTGAGGAGTCCCATCCCAACTTGGCCCCCAACACTGAGCATCTCCCTCACAATCTCTATCCCAAACCCCCATAATAACAGGAGGACCTAGGGAGACCTCCCTACTCTCTTGAATACCATCAATAAAGTTCCACTGCACCTCCCTCCAAAAGAATAAAAACCTAGAAAACAGGCCAAGAGCTACAGATGACAACAACAGGATACAAGAGATAGAAGAGAGAATCTCAGGCATAGAAAACGCCTTAGAAGATATTTACACAACAGTCAAAGAAAATACAAAACAAAAAACATCCTGGAAATCTAGGGCACAAAGAAATGACCAAATCTAAGAATAATAAGAATAGAGGAGAACAAAGATTCCCAGCTCAAAGGACCTAAAAGCATCTTTAACAAAATCACAGAAGAAAACTTTTTCAACCTAAAGAAAGAGATGGCCATAAATGGCCAAATGTTCTGGCCTATAGAACACCAAATAGATTAGATCAGAAAAGAAAATCCTCCTGTCACATAATAATCAAAACACTAAATGCACAGAAGAAAGAATATTAAAAGCTGTAAGGGGAAAAGGTCAAGTTACATATAAAGGCAGACCTATCAGAATTACACCAGACTTCTCAACAGAAACCTTAAAGCCAGAAAAGCCTGGACAAATGTCACCCAGACCCGAAAGAAACACCAAGGCTAACCAGGATTCTATACCCTGCCAAACTCTCAATCATCATAGATGGAAAAACCAAAATGTTTCATGACAAACCCAAATTTAAACAATATCTACCAATCCAGCCCTACAGAGGATTCTAGAAGGAAAACGCTAGCACAAGGAGGGTATCTACATCAAAGAAAAAATAAGAAATTAATCATCTCAAAACAAAGCTAAAAGGAGAGAACCACACACACATAATGCCACCTACAACAACAAATCCAACAGGAACTATCATCTATCTTTAATATCTCTCGGTATCAAAAGACTCAAATCTCCAACAAAAAGACATAAGCTAACAGACTGGATATGCAAGAAGGATCCAGAATTTTGCTGCATAAAAGAAACACACCTCAATGACAAAGACAGATACTACTTCAAAGTAAAGGGCTGGAAAAGAAAGTCTTCCAAGCAAATGGTCCCCCAAAACAAGCTGGAATTGCCATCCTAATATCCAATAAAATAGACTTTCAACCAAATTTATTAAGTGTGATTGGGAAGGACACTTCATATTCATCAAAGGAAAAATTCACTAAGAGAAAGTCTCAATACTAAACATTTATGTCTCAAATGCAAGGGTACCAACATTTATAAAAGAAACCTTACTAAAGCTCAAAACACACATTGAACCCTACACAATAATATTAGGAGATTTCAACACCCCACTCTCACCAATAGACAGGTCATTGAAACAGAAACTAAATAGATACACAGTGAAACTAATAGATCTATTATGAGCCAAATAGATTTAACAGATGTATACAGAACATTTATGCCTAAAACAAAAGAATATATTCTTCTCAGAACCTCATGGGACCTTCTCCAAAACAAGCCTCAACAGATACAATAAGATTGAAATAATTCCATATATGCTATCAGATCACCGCGAACTAAGGTTGGACTTTAATAACAACAAAAACAGGAAGCCCACGTATTTATGGAAACTGTCTATTCAGTGATAACTTGGTCATGAAAAAAAGAAATTAAAGACCTTGGAATTCAATGAAAATGATGACACAGCATACCCAAAGTTATGGGACACAATGAAAGCAGTGCTAAGGGAAAATTCATAGCACTAAGCACCCTGGAGATACTGAAGGTACTGGAGAGATCCCGCACTACCAACTTAACAGTACACCTGAAAGCCCTAGAACAGAAAGAAGCAAACACACCCAAAAGGGGTAGATGTCAGGAAATAGTAAAAATCAGGGCTAAAATCGACCAAATAGAAACAAAAAGAACTATACAAAGAATCAACAAAACCAAAAGCTGGTTCTTTGAGAAAATCAACAGGCTAAAAAACCCCTTAGCCAAACTAACTAAAGGGCACAGAGGCATTATCAAATTAACAAACTCAGAAATGAAAAGGGAGACATAACAGCAGAAACTGAGGAAATTAAAAAAAAAATCAGATACTACTACAAAAGCTTATACTAAACAAAACAGGAAAATCTAGATGAAACAGGTGATTTTCTAGACTGATATGATGTACCAAAGTTAAATCAAAAGCACTCCCACAACTCCTAAGGAAATAGAAAAATTCATTAAAAAACTCCCAACTTAAAAAAAAAAAAAAAAGCCCAAGGCCAGATGATTTTAGAGAAGAATTCTATCAAACATTCAAAGAAGAGCTAATACCAACAGTCCTCAAATGATTCCATGAAATAGAAACAGAAGGAACACTACCTAATTCATTTTATGAAGCCACTCTGATACCAAAACCACATAGCAACCCAACAAAGAAAGAGAACTACAGAACAACTTTACTTAGGAATATTGATGCAAAAAATTTCAATAAAATTCTAGCAAACCAAATCCAAAATAACATCAAACCATCATTTTTTAAGATTTATTTATTTTAGGCATATGAATATAGTGTAGCTGTCTTCAAACATCAGAAGAGGGCATTGGATCCCATTGCAGATGGTTGTGAGCCACCATGTGATTGCTGGGAATTGAACTCAGGACCTCTGGAAGAGCAGTCAGTGCTCTTAACCACTGAGCCATCTCTCCAGCACAAATGTAATTTTAATTTTTTTTCAAATCCATCATTTACCACAATCAAATAGGCTTCGTCCCAGGGATGCAAGGTTGGTTTAATATATGAAAATGCATTAACATAATCCACTATATAAACAGAACAAACAGAGTAGAAAATCACATGGTCATCTTATTAAATGCTAAAAAAATTATTTGACAAAATACAACACTCCTTCATGTTAAAAAATATTGGAGAGATCAGGAACTCGAGGCCTATAACTAACCATAATAAAAGCAATATACAGCAAACCAATATCAAATTAAATGGACAGATACTTGATGCAATTCCACTAAAATCAGGAACAAGACGAGGCTGCCCACTCTCTCCCTAAATATTCAATAGAGTACTTGAAGTTCTAGCTTGAGCAACAAGACAACCAATGTAGATCAAGGGGATACAAATTGGCAAAGAAGTCAAGGTATCACTCTTTGCAGATGATATGATAGTGTACATAAGCAGCCCCAAAACTTCTACCAGGGAACTTCTGGAGTTGATAAACAACTTCAGCAAAGTGGCTGGTTATAAAATTAACTCAGATCGGTAGTCTTCCTTTATACTAATGATAAATTGGCTAAGAAAGAAAATAGGGAAATAACACCCTTTACAATAGTCACAAATAATATAAACTATCTTGGAGTAACTCCAACCAAACCAGTGAACGATATTTATGATAAGAACTTCAAGTCTCTCAAGAAAGAAATTGAAAAATACCTCAGAAAATGGAGAGATCTTCCAACTCATGGATTGGTAAGATTACCATAGTGAAAAATGGCCATCCTACCAAAACAATCTACAGGTTTAATGCAGCCTCCATCAAAATTCCAACACAATTCTTCACAGATATGGAAAGAGCAATTATCAATTTCATATGAAAAAACAAAAACCCAGGAATAGAGAAAACAATTCTTTTTTTAAAAGATTTATTTATTTATTATATATAAGTACACTGTAGCTGTCTTCAGACACACCAGAAGAGGGCATCAGATCCCATTACAGATGGTTATGAGACACCATGTGGTTGCTGGGATTTGAACTCAGCACCTCTGGAAAGACAGGCAGTGCTTTTAACCACTGAGATATCTCTCCAGCCCCAAGAAAACAGTTTTTAACGATAGAAGAACTTCTGAGAAAAATCACCATACCTGACCTCAAGCTATACTACAGAGCAATAGTGATAAAATCTGCATGGTGTTGGTACAGAGACAGACAGGTTGATCAATGGAATAGAATTGAAGATCCAGAAATGAAACCACACACTTCTGGACACTTAATCTTTAACAAAGAAACCAAAAATATACAATGGAAAAAGAAGCACCTTCAATAAATGGAGCATGTCTAACTGGCTGTCTGTATGTAGAAAAATGAAAATAGATACATATTTATCACCTTGCACAAAGCTCAAGCCCAAGTGAATCAAAGACTGCAACATAAAATCACATACAGTAAATTTAATAGAAGAGAAAGTGGGAAAGATCCTTGAACTCATGGGAATTTCCTAAACAGAACTCCAATGGCTCAGGCTTTAAGATCAATAATTGATAAATGGTACCTCATGAAACGGAAAAGTTTCTGTAAGGTAAAGGACATAGACAATAGGACAAATCAGCAACCTTCAGTTCGAGAGAAAAAAATCCACAACCAATAGAGGGCTAATAGCCAAAATATATAAAGAACTCGAGAAGCTAACCTCTAATAAAACCAAACAATCTAATTAAAAATGCAGTTTAGATCTGAACAGAGAATTTACAACAAAGGAATCTCAAATGGCCAAGAAACACTTAAAGAAATGTTCAAAGCCCTTTGTCATCAGAGAAAAGCAAATCACAACAATCCTGATATTCCACCTTACACCAATCAGAATGGCTAAAATCAAAAACTCAGGTGACAGCAGATGTTGACGAGGATGTGGAGAAAGAGGAACACTCCTCCTTTGTTGGCAGGATTGTAAATTGTTACAACTCCTCTGGAAATCAATCTGGAGTTTCCTCAGAAAATTGGAAATAGATGTAACTGAAAACCCAGCTAGACCACTCTTGGGCATACACCCAAAAGATGCCCCACAATACCACAGGGACAAGTGTTCGCCTATGTTCATAACAGCCTTATTTGTGATAGCCAGAAGCTGGAAACAACTCAGATGTCCCACAACAAAAGAATGGATACATACAATGTGGTTTATTTACACAATTACTCCTCAGCTATTAAGAACAAGGACGTCATGCATTCTCCAGGCAAATGGATGGAACTAGAATATATCATCCTGAGTGAGGTAACTTAGACCTAAAAGGACATGCAAGGCATGTACTCACTAATAAGTGGATATTAGCTATAAAGTACAGAATACCCAGGACACAATTCACAGAACTCTAGAATGTTAACAAACTGAAGGGCAAGGATGCTTCAATTCCACTTGGGAAGGAAAACAATCATGGGAGGCAAAAGAAGGGCGGGACCTGGGTGAAAGAGAGGAAGGGGAAGGGAAACTAGAACCATGATCAGGTTTGAGGGGGTAGACAGTGGAGAAGTTCTGAGGCCAGCAGAATAAATGCTAATATGCCAGTTCAGGGGATGGGAGATGGGAGGACCTTCTAGAACAAACCAAGGATCTGGGAGGTGAGAGACTCTCAGGACTCAAAGGGAGGACCTTAGATGAAGCACCCAACAGTGGGGAGAGGGAACTTGTAGAGCCCACCTCCAGTAGAAAGACAGGGCATCAAGTGGAGCGATGGGGTTGCTATCCACAGTCAAAAAACTCTGACCTAACATTGTTCCTGTCTAAAAGAACTGCAGGGACAAAATGGAGAAGAGACTGAGGGAAAGAAAGTCTAGTTACTGGCCCAAATTGGGATCCATCTCATGGGAGGCCTGATTACTATTACTATTACTGATGCTATGGTGTGCTTACAGACAGGAGCCTAACCTGGCTGTCCTCTGAGAGGCCCAGCTAAGACAGAAGCAGGTACTTACACACAACCACTGGACCGAAGTCGGGAACCCCTGTGGTTGAATTAGGGAAAACTGGGGGAAGCTGAGGAGGAGGGCTACCCTATAGGAAGACCAGCAGTCTCAGCTAACTTAGACCCTTGAGATCTCTCAGACACTGAGCCACCAACCAGGCAGCATACACAGCTGGTCTGAGGCCCCTGACATATATACAGCAGAGGACTGCCTGGTCTGACCTCAGTAGAAGAGATGCCTCACCGTAGAGAGAGACTTCAGGCTCCAGGGAGTGGGAAGGCCTGGGGTTGGGGGTAACCTCTTGAAGACTGCAGGGAGGAGAAATGGGATAAGAAACTGTAGGAGAGCAAACCAGGATGGGGGAATGACTAGACAGTAAAAAACCAAAAATAATATAAGGAGAAGAGGAAAAGGAAGGGGCTGGGGGGAGGAGGAGAAGAAGGGGAGGAAGAACTACTGAAGGACTCGCTCACCATACTTTTACATAGCCTTTGAAAGTCACATAACAGTTTGATGAGGCATTTGCAGGGAACTGTGGGAATGACAAAGCATCGTGTATGAATGGAAAGATTTTTTTTTTTAAATATGTACAGCTTCCATTAAGTGCTCAATGATTTATTTTTTAAAAAAGAGCCTGAGTAAGGACAAGAGCCTGTGTGTATCTGTACTCGGATGACCTAGGGCCCTGTGCGTGTGCGTGTGTGTGCGTGCGTGTGTCGTCTGAGTACAGATACTGGTGGTTTCTCAGGAAAGTGTTCCTGCCCCTGCAATGTGAGGGTCATCCACTGAACAATTCATTTGGCATATCTCAGTTTTCATTTCCTCTGTAAATGGGTGCACTAGTGACTTCCTCAAAAATCTGCAACCTGGCAATAGAAAGTGCACCCACTAACTCTAATCCAGGCCCTGCACAGACTATCCTGTCCCATCCACAGCTAGTCTCCAGTCTTACCAGCGGACAACTCTTCTAAAGCATCTTCCACCTTGGGATGCAGTAGAGCCAAGTGATTTATCCATGAGGCAGACAACCTTCTTCTCCAGCGCCTTCTTCTTACTTCAATAACTAGGAGTTAAAAGAGAGATTTCCCGAAAACCGTATATGAAAAGATGAAGCAGGAAGCTTGCACAACAGGCATGCATTCCAGCAGAGATTCTTGGGAGAGTTTTGGTTCCTTGGCAGAAGAGTGCTTGCTCCGTGCCTCACTCACAGTGTGGCTCAAGGACAGGTACCTGCATTAATTAGTTTTCTTGTAGATGTGGCAAAATGCCTGACAAAAACAACCTAAGGAAGGCAAGGGCTCAGTTGGGCTCATAGCTGGAGGGTGCAGCCTGCCAAGGCTGGGGAGCTTGAGGGGACTGAGCACACTGCACCCACACTCAGGCAGAGAACAAACGATCTCACCAAACTAACATTCTAGTGTTTGTTTGTTCTCAGCCCTGTACCCATGGAATGTCTGTGCATGCTTAAGGCAACCCCCCATATCAACCAGTCTAATCTAGGAACTTCATTATAGACATGGCCATGAGGATTATCTCCTAGGGATTCTAGACCAAGTGAGGTTAACAACCAATAGTAACTAACGTGGCCACACACTGAGAAATCTGTAATGGCACAGGCAGGATCTACAGAGCATTGCTTTGGGGTGGGAGTCACAGAACACTTCCCTATTGCATCCCACCAAGGCTTCAACACTGGTGAGCTTAGCCCTGACCTACGTGAGTCTGAGCCACAGTTGTGAGGTACCCCACACATAGGTAATGTCGCACAGATGAGTACTGACTTCTGGAAGATCAACCTGTCTTTAATAATCTGTCCTTCTTCAACTAAAACATTATGCACATTGTGAATGTATATGTATGTATGTATGTATGTATGTATGTATGTATGTATGTATGTACACACATGCACACCCAGTATGTTTTATGGTTTTATTGGTATGAAAACAAATACAATCAAGTTTAGTTTATACTTTACAGTGTGTGTGTGTCTGTCTGTCTGTGTGTCTGTATGCGTACACACTAAATATGAATGAATATGATTATGACATAGTACACACTGAATATATGAACTTTATCCATTTTATTTCCTAGATTGAAAGCAATTAAAACAAACCTTTTTGTAGGGCCTCAGTCTGGTGGTTGCCGATGCTAAAGAAGTTGGTCCTGAAAGCAGATCACTCAAAGTGCCTAGGGACAGGCACAGTCCGAAGCCAGTCCTTTGGAGACTGAGCCAACTACTTGCCCCCCCAGTGTCCAACTGCTCAAGCAAAGGAAACCCTGTGTTAGGGATGAAGTAAAAATTAGTGATGAACTTTGAACAGCGACTGAAGCTCCCCCACAAGCGTAACACCCCGAGAGAAGGAAGGAGGTAGGGTTGGGGTCAAAGCTTCACATCTGTCGGTCCTGGTGAACACATACAGGTGCACCTGGTACTTGGTGACTGCTCTGGACTAGGAGAAGATGTGGCTTAAGGGGGCCATGTAATGAAGAAAAAGTAAGTTCCAACTTAGCTGGAGAGAAGACAACCGCTCAGTGGGGTTCTCCCTGGGTCCAGGACATGTGGGCTGACTCTTGCCATGCGCATCATGTGTGGTGAGGATGCTGGCATTCATAGCATCCCTAGACGGGCTCCCCAGACAGGAGCGCGCCTCCGCAGTGAGGAAGGACCCACAAGATCTACAGAGCCCAGAGCAAACGAAAGTGCAAGGCCTTGATCCAAAACTCCAAAACTCCATAATAGTGAAGTGGTGGGCCAAGAATAGAGACCTGCCCTGGGGCCGTGTCACAGCTGAATGCCTGGAAGCCACCTTCAGGGGGAACAAATTAGTCTAATCAAACCAATCATTACTTTCTCTGTCTAGACCAGCACAGATCTTACATTTGTATTGTTGTATGATTGCTATTTTACTTTTCTTCAAATATAAGACTAAATATATATGTAATATATATGCATACATATATTAGTATATATAATAATAAATGTATGTAATATTAAATACATATAATATTAAACATATATACTAAAAGCATCAATGGGATATTGCCAACTTTCTACTCCCTTATTGGTACATGTCATTCTGTCTACAAAGCTGACAAAAACAAGCTCCATGGGCCTGCTCTCCAGAACCTGCCCCACACAATGAGCGCCCATAGCTCAGTGAGCCAGATCCTGCCTGCTGTGGGAAAAGAAGGCCTGTGGCTCTACATTGGGGCCAAGTGACCTTTAAGACAGGGCAGTAGCAGCCAAGACTACTATTTCTGTTTATTTTGTAGCAAAGTAATCCAAATTTATCCAAAACTTCACAGAGAAATTCACTTCCTAAATTATTATCTAGGAGAGACCAGAGTTTGGGCAAGGAGGCAGTCAACATGCAGGCCCAGGATCCTTCTAGGCCACACAGGAAATAGGACTTAGTCTCACTCAGCTTCAGTTTGCTTATCTGTAACACAGGAACACACCATTCCTTTGTCACAATTCAAAGATGTGCCATGTGTGGAAAAGGACGAAGATAATTCAACCTTTAAACTCATGTCGGGAGAACGAGGAGATGGCAGGTAGATAAACAGCCCACAGTGCAGGCCTGAGGCCCCAGGTCCAGGTCCGCAGAACCCAGAACAATGCTGCACATGCATGCCATGTCTCCCATAATTCCAGTGCTTAGAAGATGAGGACAGGACCTGTAACAAGCTGGCTAGACTCTGTATCAGTGAACTCTGGGCTTAGCTGAGCTATCCTGCCTCAGTATATAAACTGGGAAACAATCAAGGAAGACTTCCAGCATCAACCTCAGCCATTTATGCCCCCCCACACATATGCTTTTTTAAAAAAAGCCCAACACACATGGAGAATATAGATAATATTGGCTAACTCAAGGTTTCTACTTTGTTCTCTAGTTTAAATAGATCAATGTCATAGCTTATGCATGCAATCCCAGCACTTGGAAGGTTGAGGCAGGGGGATTGAGAATTCTAGGCCAACCTTAAATGTAGTAAGTTGAAGGCAACCATAGATTGCATGAGACCCCCATCTTTTGATTTTTTTTTTTAATGAGGCAAATAAATTAGCAGTGGGACATAAGAAAAGTCAATTCCCTTACATCTCATCCCCAACAAGACCTTTTAGAGATCCTTGGTAGTTGGGCCAGTTTTCTGGTGAATACATTGCCATGAATTTCCATCTGTGTACTTGAGCCTCGATTGAGACTGTTGGAGACTGTGTAGAGTGTGCCTGCCACACACCCTTCTATCCCATGTCCTCCTCTCTAGAAGCTGTTCTCAAGCATGCTGACTCGGGTTGGCCATTACTTGACATCATGCCATAGTCAAACTGATCTGTAGTGAGCTATCCCAATAATTAATGGCAAAAGGAACCCTCTGGAGAAAGGAGTTTATCATTCTTTAAGCCTGTCTCTGAAATGACATGGGCCTGAGGGACAACCCAAGAACCACTAGCCTAACTTTGACAGATTCACTAAAAAGCAGACTTATTTTCTGCTGTTGCTTTTCACAAGCTATTGCCCCAGGAAGGACAAGCTCCATGCCCCCTCCACTTCCACCTGAGGTTTCTGAAAATGGAAGAAGAGGTACCTTGACCCAGGAGATTTGAAGCAAAGGGGGAAAGTGAAGCTCCCAGATCCAGAGATTCTGAAGGTGACTAGAGTAAAGTCACATAGAGTATAGCCACAAGGTTAGACAGCAGGATGCATGGTCCCATGCAGCAAAGTGACAGGTATGTGTCATGGACAGATGTGCGTTCTTCCTTCTGCTCTACCTTCTTTCTAGAAGCATGCCACTGGTGCTCTTGTAACTCCACCATCACATCAGTTTTGTGTGAGCCACTAGCCCTCTGATGTCACCAGAGGCCTCCACCACCTTGATCCAAGCCTGAGGCTCAACTTCTGCACTCAAGTTCACCATTGTCATGTGGGTTTTCCAAAGAAATGTCCTAAGGGATGGTGTTTATAGCTTAAATTTTCTTCTTTTTACCCCAGGGTTGGGGGCTGAATCCAGGGCCTTACCATTGCTAGGCATACTTTCTTTTATCACTCAGCTAAATCCCAACCCCAAGATTTATGGCCTGAAAGTGATGGTCACCAGCAATTTAAAGTGGAGTCTGGTACCACGGAAGACACTCTCTTAGCTGCCCTACTTTGAGAGATCTTCATTAAGCGATTTCCCTGGACACACAGCTTTGGACTCAACACCCTGACCATCACTACCAACCCTGCACCTGCTCCTCAGTGTTAAATATGATGAGAAGTTACATTTTTTAAAAATCACACTCTCCTCCTCGTTTTTTTCCTCCAGCCTTGGCATTACTGGTCTCCACTGCAGCTCTGCTTGTCTGCTAAAGCTTATCCCAGATACATTCCCTGTCACAGTCAGTGTCTTTCTTCTCTAAACTCTGGGAAACAGGTGATTTCAGAATAGTTTGTGGCCATTAAGACTCATGAATGAATTAATATAGACAAATTAAAAGCTTAGAGATACCTTGCTCCCCAGAGTGTGTGGAAAACCCTCTGCTTTCTAGGCTGTGATCCCGAAAAATTATTCAATTTCTCTAAAACTGCTGATTAGTGTATAAAATCTTCATCTATATATTTTTTAATGCATCACATATGTGATAGTTTATACTGATTGTCAACAACAGGATCTAGAATCACCTCAGAGAAAAACTTCCAGGCATGCCTGTTGAATAACTTGGAAAAAGTACCCTAAAAGTGGGCAGCAACATGCCTTGGGCAAGCACCATGGACAAAACTAAAAGGAGGATTTGGGCTGAGCACCAGAATTCATTACTCTTTGTTTCCTGACTGTGGATACACTGTAACAGCTGCCTCCTGACTGTGGATACACTGTAACAGCTGCCTCCCAACTGTGGATACACTGTAACAGCTGCCTCCCAACTGTGGATACACTGTAACAGCTGCCTCCCAACTGTGGATACACTGTAACAGCTGCCTCCCAACTGTGGATACACTGTAACAGCTGCTTCCTGACTAGTGGATACAGTGCAATAGCTGCTTCCTGACTGTGGATACAGTACAGCAGCTGCCTTAAGCTTCTACTGCTCTATCATCCCCATTGTGATAGACTGTACCCTCAAACATCCAGTCAAATAAACTTTTCTTCATAAGTTGCTTATATCAGGTATTTTGTTATTAAAAGAACATAATTAATGTAATATTCTATATGATACATATCATGAGTTATACAAAGATAACTTTATTGTTTTGTTTAATACTAACCCAAATTCTATGAGATGAGTGACACTTCTCTCACAGAAGTAGAGGACACCAACAACATCGGCTCAGTAAATAGTGGGAGAGAAACTCAAATCCCAGTTTGATCTCAGACTTCATAGTCCCCCCCCACCCCATGGGCTTTCATCACAGCCCAAGGACTTGTTTGAAGTGGTATGATGGTAACAGAAAAGTGCCTGGTTTTAGAGCGGAGTTAGAGAGTGGCTAGCCAAGGCCAAAGAATGAGCCCAGAGCCAGAGCAAAGCCATTGGACTCAGAAGACACTGTGAAGGCTGAACCAACTTGAGAGCAGTTGAGGGACATGGAGAAAGAAATTGGAAGAGGTTTAACAAGGTATATGCCTGAATCTAAATGATCCAGCTGACCAAAGAGATAATACATAAACATACACGAGAGAACGAGGACATCAAATGAAAGGACAAGGAAGAGCTGACACACATATAAAGCACATATCAAAGGCCACGTGGAAAATGAAGGTAGAAAGATCAAACACAGTCCGAAGTTGAAAGGCAAATTTCTTAGTATAGAAAGAGGAGCTGAGAAGCTGTGGGGAGCAGGAAAGGCATCTGAAGAGCCACCTGAGGTCAGGAGGACATGCTAGCAGCTAAGAGGACTGCTCAGAATGCTGTGTGTATAAAACTGAGGAGATGAGGTGATTATTAAAAGAAGACTTCAATGCTTCCTTTCATCCTGATGCCACAGGTTGGTCTAACAAACATTTAAGGGAAACCATGTTGAGCAATGACATAATACACACACTCTCAGCAACATGTGTGCACCTTAATCTCAACAGGCATTCTGCAGTCCACTCCCTTACCACAGTTCAGCCAGCACAGAAAAACCAAGACTCATATAAATATTATATGCAGAATTTAGATTTAAATAAATATATTTGAATGCACATATGACATAAAAGTAAAAGGGGGACTATGTGGGACTTGGACCCTTTTCATGGAGGGAGCAGAGGAACTAAAAGAAGGTAGAAAGAAAGGGGAAGAAAGACAAAATGTGGCATGTATTATCTTACACACAGAAGGAGGGCCACTTGCCAGGAGAAAGAGAATGGGTAGAAGAGGGGAGGAGGGACAGGGGAGTCATGATATATGCTTGAAAATGTCATAATAAAACCCATTGTTTTCACCAGCTAAAAATGAATTGCAAAAAGATAATATAGATACACCATGAACTTGTGTGTGGTGGGATCCCAGAAGCCAAACACAATCACACGAACTATACAGAGAAGAGTGGAGAATTTAAATTCCAAAGCTAGTAACTTCTGAAACAACATGCCAGATTGAGAGCACAGTTGTTCCTCCATGCCTGAGGGGGATTGGAAGCAAGACACTCCCAACCCAACCATGGCCAAAATCCATGGGTGCTCGAGTTATATATAAAATTACTTGTTACCATTGGTACATACAGTAGTCCCAGCTACTTGGGAGAAATGGTTAAGCTCAGGAGTTCAAGACCAACCTAGGTAATATAGCAAGACCCATTTAAAGACTAAAATAAAATGCTTAGTATTTGCATATCTATGTACAAATATATTTCCTTCAGACTGTTGGTCACCTCTGGGCACCGGTGGCTGTTATGGGACTTGAGCTTAAACTCACTTTCTCCAGCCTCACCTTTACTAGCTTACGGACTACATTTACATCTCACTCTGCCCAGCACACAGTGGTTTTGTTTGTTTGTTTGGCTGGTTTTGGTTTTAGTTTGATATAGAAATCTATATTCTTTACAAAATATGGAGGAAGCACTCATGAAATTGAAAGATAAGTTGCCTTTCTGGGCACAGTGGTGCACACCTGTAATGTTAGCAGTCGGCAGGCTAAGGCAGAAGGACCACAAGTTCCCAATAAGCTGTGGCCATGTATTGACAGTGGATGACGGATGCTCAGCCTTTACTCGGGTGTGTCCTGACTCAGGACTCTTTTATTCCCCAGGATTGGTAGCATGATCAGAAGTGCTGCACCAGGAAACCCCTTCCCTCTCTATTCTAAGCATTTCCAGGTAGCCTTGAGGCCAGGGTCACAATACTCTCTGTTTGCCCCTCAGAAATGAGTAAAGACCCATTTGCTCTGTCTCTCTTTCTTCTCCGTCCCTCCTTTCTTCAACAACTTTTCCTTCTGAAGCACGCTCAGAGAAACTCTCAGCAATTGTTCAAGAATGGTAATAGAGAGAGGAACTTAATATTGAAGAAAGAGGGGTAGAAAGAGACGATGTGGTGGTGACATTGGTAAATGTCCCAAATACCAGGCCCACAATATGTGAAGTTATAAGAAAAGTTACCATTGCACTCCAAGAAAATGAACATTTCTGCTCACTGCCCCAGGGAGGAGGCGGGGATCAGAACCCTCTGAGTACCCAGGGTCCTCCCTGGAGAAAGGATGCCGGAGGAGGAAAGATCTAGGGTTCTGTGTCTCTGCCAGCCTCATAGCTTTGTGAATCTCTTGCACGAATGATGAATGCCTCCATCCTGCTGATCCTGTCCGGTGTTTGCCTCACCTAATGCCAGACATTGCTTCGCCTTCATTCATCCTAAAGCAAAACCTGTCATCTGTCTCTCTTTTGGCAGAAGGTCTACTCCTCCCAAGCCATTTATTCTTCTATAAGCTGCAAGGGGCAGGGCAGTGGTGTATGAGGCACTTCAGAGAAGCCAGGCCTGCTTGGCTTCCCAGCACAGGGTGCAGGGTTCATATCTGTGTCAAAGGCTGAGGGAGCCACCATGACTCTAACTCATCTGTCCTCAGAGTTCTAGCTGTTGAGACTGAATTTTTATTACATGAGATATTTGGAGATAAAAAAAGTCTTATAATAAAGGATTAAAAGCCCATGCTTTGTTATACATATCTCCAGGCAAACCTAAGGTTATTTTATCACTACCGAAGTTACAGGCCTGATGTAGTTTCAGCAGGAATCTGGAAGGGGCACCAAGTGAGAAGCCCCATCTCTAAGGCTTTGAGAGGCCCTTGTTTTAGAAAGCTGGGCACCCATTCATCCATGTGAATAACCAGCTGGGCAAAACCCAAACCCCAACAGAAAAAAGAACCTATCCATCCACCCGCTTCCCACCAACAGCAAGAGTTATGAGCTGGGCCATCCTGGTGTTCACAGTACATTTGGTCTAGCTGGGCCTCGCCTCTAAAGAAGACATTGTAGTCTGCTGTATTAAGGCCTCACTCCTTCCTCGCCGGAGAAAGATTGTTAGACACGGGATGAGGAAGAGACTCCCAGACTCTGTTCAGCGGTCTTGTTCCTTCAGACCCTGCAAGGATCCAACACTGGCCCCAGAAGTGAGTTTGCAGCAGGCCAAGTGTTTCTGTTTTGTTGTGCCGACTCCCTGCTTGGTCTCTTCAGCTAGGTTCCCAGCAGTGTGTGTCCTACATAAGAGGTACCCCCTCCCTGTCCATATGCACCCCAAAGTTTGCAGTTCCTTAAGCCAATTTTTCTTCTGTGAGGAAGAAATAGGAAGAAAGTCCCCAAAGGGCTTTCTGACCTCCCTGGGGACCCTTACCAACCACGTCAGTGGAACATGAGATCACCCATGTCCAGGAATTGTGACACCCCCAACCCCCAGCACATGGATGTTGCCCATAGTATAGATATGGCAGTAAGGGGTCCTAAATGTCACATAGGCAGATTTTTAGTAAGAAAGTATGGCTACAGTGACCCTCCATCTGACTTTAGAGTGGATTCTCTCCTTGAATACACTCCCTGGAACATACTCCAGAGCAGCTTCTGCTTGGCCCCATCCCAGGATGTAGCCCAGAAGTAACATTCACCCTCTGGTACTCCAGACTCACAAGGCTAAATCATAAGCAACATGGTTGCCACCTGATCTGGGAGCCCAGCCCTGCCCTAAAAGTCTAGCCACAGCTTAGAAGAGGACCAAGGTGGACAGCTGGTTCTCTGGTAGCCTCTAACCTCTACAGAGTTACCTACAGCCTGACCATCACTCAGGCCTTTTCTTCTAGCTTTCACGATGACTGTCACAAATTTAGGGGCTTAGCAGGCCTAAGAAGGGGCACTAAACATGACATCCACAAATGCATAGTCAGCAAGTGTGTAACCTTCACACTCACTTGGGTGGCAGTCTCTGAGGGGATGTCTCCTTTCAACACTCACTCCCCCAGCAGACAGCTGAGGCTTCTAGACTACTTGCTAGCCTCCCACTCCCATCCCCCACCCTTGCCCCAGCCCCCAGCAATGCTGCAGTTAGATTGGTCCATGGTCCCTGTAGTGCTCCAGGATCACACTGGGGCTCTTGGGTAAGCGAATTTAAAGAGAAAGTTGTCTTTAGTTGATCTATGGACCATGTGACTTTGCTTGGGAAGTGAGAGGGATGTGCTGCCGGCAGTCTTTCTGCTGTGGGCACACCCTATCCCCATCCCATGCAGCATGAGCTGAGAACGGCCATGGCATATTGCCATTGGGGAGAGAAGGGGACCTATGCAGTCTGTACTCCTGGGAGTACTGCTGTGACTCACATGGGCTGGGAAGCCTGGGGAGTCTTACTATAGGACTCACTGGGACAGGCTTCCCTGGGGAGCATGACTCAAGTGCTCTTGCTGACTGCCAGGTTTATAAAGCAAATAAATGGTTCTGTACCTGGAGTTTCCACCCAACCATGCTGGGGAGGCACCCTGCAGTATAAACATGTGACTCAAACGTTGGTCTGTGCTGCCACTAACAGCTGCTAGGCCCTTCCAGAGCTGGTGTGACTCCTGACGATTTCAGAACGCTCTATTCCAAAGAAGCTAAACAAAGGCAGTGAAGTCCCTGATGATGGCTTTGCAGACACCCTGACATCAGCTCCCAGTTACCTGACAGCTAAGAGGCTGAGTGTTCTGGGAGGGGCTCTGAAAGCGCTAAGACCTCTGACCCTATGAGGACATAGATTCTGTCTTCCAATCTCTAAGGGACATATGTGCCCTTCTGTGTGGTGTAGTGTAAAGGTACCTGCTATATGTTCCCAAACACCAGTAATCTGGGGGACCAACAGCCCAACCCCTCATGTGAGACGATATCTACTCCCTACCCTAACCCTAAACCATGTAGGAGAGGGAGAGATGAAGTGAGGTTGTAGAGACCCAGAAAGAGGCTAAGAATTCTTTGAAGGCTATGGGCTCTACAGGGCATACCTTCAAAGGCTGACACGATTAGGCATGAAACCATGAATGATACTGACTGTGAGCAAAAGGCGGTCACATAAAGACTCAAGAGTCTTGACACAGGAGCCATGTGAGTTTGCATCTGAGAGAAAATGGTAGTCAAGAAAATTAGCATAAAAATTGCTGGGAAAGGAGGGTAAGGAGCAGGATCATCAAGGATGGCTTAAAGCTCTGATGTCCTCCAACTGTGCTTCACAAGTACAATCTTATCTGACCTCTGCACACACACCTAGAATTCAAAACACATCAGCTGTCTGACTTGAAATTCCTTTCAAAGCTGGTTAAAGCTTTCCTGAATCTCCTTCCTCCATAACTACCAGGATGGTTTTGAAGATCAGTGCTCTGAACTTCAGCTTTAGTCATCTACTCGCTTCTTCTACAAACACAGAAGAAGCAGAGACCCATGCTGCTTCCCGGCAGGTTGAAAGGCTGCTGGGAAATGGCCTGCCGTTATTCCTGTGACCTCTCAAAGACCAGAGCCACTGAGTGACCAGGGCATGAATAGTAAGAAATCATAGGAAAGAAGGGACAAGAGGCACTGGTTCTTGTCAACATGCTAGGATGTAAAAGTGTCTAGCGTCAAGAGGATCTGAGACACATGTTCTGTGAAAGATAACCAGGGGTCTGATAATTCAACCTAGTTCACTTCTGCACCCCTTACTAAGGCAGTCACTCCATATAGCATATCCTAGCTTTCATAAACTAATAATACCTCCCCCCCCCAAAATATACCATGGCGCCTTTACCCTGCCTAGGAAACCACACTCAGCCTAATAACTGTTGTGCGTTATTTATGTTGCTGTACAAAAGCATTGAAGCTCTGCCTTCCTAAGAGCAGGTCTCCAAGCACGTACCTCCCCATCCTATCATGTGGATAGTACATCTCATGTAGCGACTCAGCAACATGCATCATCTGAGTCTTCCTTAGAATGTGAGATGCATGTGATATGTTTTAAAAATGATCTTATATACCTAATCTATTTTTTAATTACATTTCTTGATTGATTTAGTGTGTATGTGGGGGTGGGGCTGACAACTTGAGGAAGTTGGTGCTCTTCTACTGTGGTCAAACTCAGGGATCAAACACAAGTTAGCAGAGTTGTCAGCAGGCAACTTTACTCACTAAGTCCAGGCCTAAGTTTAGTAAGCCTTTAAACTGTGTGTAGAAGATAAACTGAAAAAAGAAGGAGGCAGACAGTCACAGGGATGGCAGTCAAGGCAAACATCTCTCAGTGCCTGGTTCTTGTTTCACTCAATTCTAACTACCTGCCAAAAGACCTTACCATCATGAGGATACTCCTTCAGCAGGTCTGCTCTTCTTTATCCTGGACTGTGTTGTATGGGGTGTACCATCTGGTACAGAACTCATCAGAGTGTGCCACACGGATGTGAAATCAATGAACCCGAGAATCCCTGGAATAAGAATGGTAGCATCACATTTTGAGGTTGAATGAAAAAAAAATGGTGTGAAATGATCCAACCTAACAAACAAGAAATCTATGGACCACAAGTGGTCGTGGGCTGCTAAAGTTAAGCTCTATAGCTGGAAGGGGCATTAAAATTTTCCAGGGTGGCTTGAACAAATTCTCAGACTCCAGGCAGCTTCCAGGCCTAGTCCTGATGGCACAGGGGCATGTGAATAGCCCAGAGGATGATCCAGACCTTGCTGGGCCACTTTCTGCTTTGTTGTGACCATATATATGTTTCTTTGGCTTGGATCATGTCCTCCTGTGTCCCATGCACTCCAGGTTTGCTTGCCAGCATGGGATGAGATTAGCTGATACAGTCTGAAAGATACAGGGTCTTCTGGGGGAAGTTAGGTGATGGGATTCCCTTAAAGGGAATTCTGGGACTTCACTCACTCCTCCCTGTTTCTCTTCATTTCCTGTCTGTCATGTTGGGAGCACTTGCTCCTATTATGTGTTCCTAGTACGCTGCACTGCCTTGCGCTGATCCTAAGCAACAGGGAAACTATTCAAGGACTGAAACTTGGACTATGAGTTAATATAAATCTTTCCTCTTTTTAAATGATCTTAGGTATTCCGTTACAAAATGAAGACACACAGATCTATTTGCTCAACAGTAAGATGGATATGTGTGCATTATACCACCGCCAAAGTCCTACAAAATGTTGTGGTTAATAATGACTAGAACACTTTCATGTTGAACCACACTACAAAGCATAAGCAAAGTCGTCTTAAAAATTAGAGTAACTCATGAATCAAATGGGAAATTCAGTGGAAAAAACTCTTAAGAACATAATGTTTTTCACAATCATAATGCCATCTAAGCATTTCCTAAAAGCCATTTAAAATGATACTCTTTAGTTATTATAATCACCACCAATGTTATTGTTACAATTACTTTTATTTTCATGCTGTCTGATTTGGATAAAAAACTTATATGGGAAATTTATGAGAGGGTGGGTAGATGGATCAACAGGTGTCAGGACCTGTGTTCAGATCCCCAGCACCCAGTGGAAAAGCTAGGTCTGGTTGTTGGAGCCTGCAATCCCATTGCTGGGCTGTGGGTGGGGAGAGACAGGAAAATGTGTGGGACATGCTGAAAAATGGTAAGCTCCAGGTTCAGCCAGAAATCCTATCTCAGAGGAATAAGCAGAGAGAGATAATGCTGAAGAATGGACATCTTCTTGTGGCCCAAAGACATTCTGATAGGAATTAAAGTGGAAATTGAGTGGGTGAGATGGCTGAGTAGGCTGGACACCAAGCCTGAGGATCTAAGTTCAAGCCCTGAGACCCCAAAAGTAGAAGAGAACCATCTACCATAAATTTTCTTCTGACTTCCACACACATGTCATGGTACAGACACACGCATGCAAATGAATGTGAAACTATAAAAGATATGTGAGAAACTGCTTAGACACAAGGTATATAATGCTCATGTTTTTTTCATTTTTTATTACTCTGTATTTACATTTGAGATGTTATCCCCCAACCCCCTCCCGCTACACTCAAATCCCCCCTCCCCTTCCATTTGCCTTTACAAAGGTGCACTCCCTTCTAATCACCCTTTCCACTCCATTGCCTTGTCATTCTCCTACATTGGGAAAACATGCTCTGCCTGGACCAAAAGCCTCTTCTCACATTGATGCCAGACATTGGTATCTTCAGCTACATATGCAACTGGATCAATAGCTCTCTCAATGTGTGCTCAAAGGTTAGTGTTTTTGTCCATGGGAGTATTGGAGGGTTTGGTTGGTTAATGTTGTTCTTCCCATGAGGTTGCAAGACCTTTCAACTCCTTCAGTCCTTTCTTTAGCACCCTCATTAAGGTCCCCTTGTTCAGTCTTAGCTGCAGGCATGCTCAGCTATATCTGTATGACTCTGACATAGTCCCTAAAGAAGCATCCATATCTGGTATCTGCCAGCAAGTACTTTTTGGCATCAGCTATAGTGCTTGGATTTGGTGGCTGCATATGTGGTAGATCCCCAGGTGAGGTGGCTTCTGAGTGATCTTTTCTTCAATCCCTGCTCCTCTATTTGACCTTGCATTTCCTCCTGTGAGTGTTTTGTTTTCCCATTTAAGAAGGACTGAGGCATCCCCATTTTGGCCTTCCTTCTTCTTGAGCTTCATGTCTGTGGATTGGTTCTTGGGTATTCAGAGCTTTCTGGGTCTAGTGTCCGCTTATCAGTGAGTATATGCCATGTGTGTTCTTTTGTGTCTGGGTTACCTCACTCAGGATGATAGCTTCAAGTACCATCCATTTGCCTAGGAATTTCATGAAGTTCTGATTTTAATAGCTGAGTAGTACTCCATTGTGTAAATGTACCACAATTTTTGTATCCATTCATCTACTGAAGGACATCTGGGTTCTTTCCAGCTTCTGGCTATTATAAATAAGACTGCTTTAAACATGGTGGAACATGTGTCCTTGTTATATGTTGGAGTGGTATATGCCCAGCAGTGGAATAGCTGGGCTTCCAGGAAGTACTATGCTCAATTTTCTGAGGAACCGCCAGACTGATTTCCAGAGTGGCTGTACCAGTTTACAACCCCACCAACAGTGGAGGAGTGTTCCTCTTTTTCCACATCCTCACCAGCATCTGCTGTAATCTGACATTTTGATCTTAGCCATTCTAACTGGTGTGAGGTGGAATCTCAGGGTTGCTTTGATCTGGATTTCCCTGATGACTAGGGATGTTGAGCATTTCTTTAGGTGTTTCTAAGCCATTCGATATCCGTCAGCCGAGAATTCTGTTTAGCTCTGTACCCCATTTTTTAAATAGGGTTATTTGATTCTCTATAGTATAGTTTCCTGAGTTTTTGGTATATATTGGATACTAGACCTCTATCAAATGTAGGATTGGTAAAATACTTTGCCAATCTGTTGGTTATAGTTTTGTCTTCTTGCCAGTGTCCTTAGCCTTACAGATGCTTTGCAATTTCATGACATCCCATTTGTAGATGCTTGATCTTAGGGCATAAACCATTGGTGTTCTGTTCAGGAAATTCTCCCCTGTGCTTACATGTTCTAAGCTCTTCCCACTTTCTCTTCTAATAGTTTCAGCTTACCTGGTTTTATATAGGTAGGGGAAGAGTGAGCATCCTTATCTAGTCCCTGATTTTAGTGGGGTTGCTTCAGGTTTCTTACCACTTAGTTTGATGTTGGCTATTGGTTTGCTGTATATTGCTTGTATTATGTTTAGGTATGGGCCTTGGATTCCTGCTCTTTCCAAGACTTTTAACATGAAGGGCTGTTGAATTTTGTCAAATGCTCTCTCAGCATCTAGTGATATAATTATGTGATTTTTTTTTGAGTTAGTTTATATGGTGGATTATATTGATGGGTTTTTGTATATTGAACCATCCCTGCATCCCTGGGATGAAGCCTACTTGATCATGGTAGATGACTGTTTTGATGTGTACTTGGATTTGGTTTGCAAAAATTTTATTCAGTATTTTTTGCATTGATGTTCATGAGGGAAATTAGTCTGAAGTTTCTCTTTGTGGTGTCTTTGTGTGGTTTAGGTATGAGTGAAATTGTGGCTTTGAAGAATGAGTTGAGTAGTGTTCCTTCTGTTTCTATTTTGGAGAATAGTTTGGAGAGTATTGATAATAGGTCTTCTATGAAGGTGTGATAAAATTCTGCACTGAATCCATCTGGTCCTGGGCCTTTTTTGTTTTTTTTTTTTTTTTTTTTTTGGTTGGAGACTTTTGATGACTACTTCTATTTCTTTAGGGTTTATGGGACTGTTTAGATGGCTTATCTGATCCTGATTCAACTTTGGTATCTCGTGTCTGTCTAGAAATTTGTCCACTTCCTCCAGATTTTTTAGTTTTGTTGAGTATAGGCTTTTATAGTAGGATCTGATAATTTCTTGAATTTCCTCAGTTTCTGTTGCTATGTCTCCCCTTTTATTTCTGATTTTGTTAATGTGGATACTTTCTCTGTGCCCTCTCGTTAGTCTGGCTGAGGTTGAATTTTTCAAAGAACCAGCTCCTGGTTTTGTTGATTCTTTATATCGTTTGTTTGTCTCTACTTGGTTGATTTTGCTGAGTTTGATTATTTCCTGCCATCTACTCCTCCTGGGTACATCTGCTTTTGTTCTGGAGCTTTCAGCTGTGCTGTCAAGCTGCTAGTATATGCTCTCTCCAGATTCTTTTTGAAGGCACTCAGAGCTGTGAGTTTTTCTCTTAGTACTGCTTTCATTGCATCCCATAAGTTTGGGTATGTTGTGCTTTCATTTTCATTAAATTCTAAAAAGTCCTTAATTTCTTTATTTCTTCCTTGACCGTGTTATCGTTGAGTAGAGCATTGTTCAGCTTTCATGTGTATGTGGGCTTTTTGTTGTTATGAAAGACCAGCTTCAGTCCATGGTGATCTGAGAGGATGCATGGGACTATTCCAATCTTCTTGAATCTGTTGAGGCCTGTTTCGTGACTGACTCCATGGTCAATTTAGGAGAAGGTACCACAAGTTGCTGAGAAGAAAGTTTATTCTTTTGTTTTAGGATAAAATGTCTTATTAATGTCTGTTAATTCCAATTGGTTCATAACTTCTGCTAGTTTCATTGTGTCTCTGTTCAGTTTCTGCTTCCACAATCTGTCCATTGATGAGAGTGGAGTGTTGAAGTCTCCCACATTATTTTGTGTGGTGCAATATATGCTTTGAACTTTAGTAGGGTTTCTATTATGAATGTGGGTGCCCTTGTATTTGGAGCATAGATGTTCAAGATTGAGAGTTCATCTTGACAGATTTTTCTTGTGATGAGTAAAAAGTGTCCTTACCTTTTTTGATGACTTTTGCTTGAAAATCTATTTTTATTTGATATTAGGATGGCTACTCCAGCTTGTTTCTTGGGACCATTTACTTGGAAAGTTTTTTCCTAACCTTTCCTCTGAGGTAGTTCATGGTCATCTTGTTCTTAAGGGTAGAGAAGTTTTCTTCTATGATTTTGTTGAAGATATTTTCTGTGCCTTCTAGTTGGGAGTCTTCCCCCTCTTCTACAACTATTATCCTTAGGTTTGGTCTTCTCATTGTATCCTGGATATCCTGGATGTTTTATGTTAGGAGCTTTTTGATTTTTGCACTTTTCTCTGACTATTGTGCTAATGTTTTCTATTTCATCTTCTGCCCCTAAGATCCTCTCTTCCATCTCTTGTATTCTGCTGGTGATGCTTGCATTTATGACTCCTGATTTCTTTCTTAGGTTTTCTATCTCCAGGGCTGTCTCTTTTTGTGATTTCTTTGTTTCTATTTCCATTTTCAATTCCTTTACCTGCTTGCTTGTGTTTTCCTGTAGTTATGTGAGTGATTTTTGTGCTTCTATTTGTCCACGTGTGTTCTCCTGTAAGTGTTCTAGGAAGTTATCCATGCGCTTCTAGAAGATCTCCATCATCATCATAAAATATAATTTCAAGTCGAAAGTCTTGTTTTTCTGGTGTATTTGGCAATTCACTACTTGCTGTGGTGGGAGAGCTGGGTTCTGATGTTGCCAGGATGTCTTGGTTTCCATTGCTTAGGTTCTTTCGCCTTCCTCTTGCCATCTTGTTATCTGTGATTATAGGTGATTTTGTTGTCTCCGACTGAAGCATGTCTCTCCTGTGGGCTCAGGAAGGAAATTGCTTCTTGGTGTTTGTCTCTTTTCGGGAGGCAGTGAGTTTTGATGGCAGTGACTCTGTTCTGTCTCTGTGGGTTCAGGTGGGAGAGCTCTTGTGAGGCTGTTTTGGGAGCTCAGCCGTTTGTGGGCTGGTCCTGAGTCTTGATGCCGGTCACTTGTCCTTCTCGCTGAGCCGAAAAGCACTAATGTCTTTTCTGAACAAAACATAACTAGAGTGCATGGCTGAGTGTTCTCCCTCTAACTAGCAGTGGCAGTTTTCTCTTTGTGAGAGGGTTGTTCCTTTATCTGAGCGCTCATTGCATTTTAACTCCAGTTGAAGAATGCAATCAGCCATTTCAGCTTTGCCTTAGGTTTAGAACCACTTCTTAAACATATCGGGCTTAGAAACTGACTTGTGTTGCCAGGTTGCTAATAATTTTTTAAATTATACTAGAATTTGTACATAAATTAAATGCATCCTAGCACCATGTCTTTAGGCCAATGACCTTCTCTCTCTAGGTTTCTGTTCCTGTGTCTGAAATCTGATTACAGCCATAGTTCAATTGTGCTTTAAGTTTCCTAAGCCTGGATGTAGCCTGACCCATGTGATTATGTAATTATTGACAACTATTTTATACTGAGAAGTCCAGATTTACTATAAATTAGTAAAAGCGTATTTGTATTGAAGCCATAGAATATATGACTTAAAACTCCGAGGTCCATTGATATAGCTCAGCCAAGCAAACCTTGACAAACTTTGATCCCCAGACCCACGTAAAGATGGAAAAAGAGATGGGCTCAGAGTGTTGTCCTTTTTATGATTACTGTGGTACACATTAAAATATTTTTTTCCAAAGTTGAGACCAATTTTTATTTCTTCACTGAACATGAATGCTCCACTTTAGTAACATGTTTCCTCTCTAAGGAGTCTGTGAGAATCCAGTCTCAGAACTATGTTTCTGGAAAAGAATTATACCTAGCCATATGTTAGTATTTATGCAGGTATTCCATATTTCTGAATATTCAAATTCCAGATAGATACTGTATCTTGCTTCTTTCTCCTGCATGTTACCTCACCAACAGATTATTAGAGGCTAGATAAATGAGTAGTTTGGAATACGGGCAATCCCATCCATGATTACACCCAGGAATGTTAAATTTATATCATCCCTGATCTGACCCACTCACTGTTTTTTTAATTAAGTATATAAATCCCAGAGGTCAGAGTAATCTTAAATTCAGATTGGCTCACAGTTGGAGGATGATACCAGTGGTGCTTCAGAGTTACAAACACATAGTGGGTCCTTCCAGTGAATGACTTTTCTTTTGTCCCTGTCTCATGGCCACTCTTCTCCTCCAGTAACAGGCATAGGCTATCCCTCTTCTGTTCTTCTTACAGTGCTTAGGTGGTGGAGGAATCATGGAACCTGCAGACATAGTTTGTTAGATTCTATAAAATGGTAAACAAATTCATGAACTTTACAAAATAGCAAATTTCAAATGAAAATTGTTTCTCCATAAAAATTACAAGATTCTACTAGCACACTTGATCTGGAAAACAGGCAGGTAGAATTTAGAATAGTGGAATTATGAAAACAAGTAAGATAAGTCAGTATGCTGTCATATGCAAATAAGAGGGTAAGAACATAGGGACTGCAGAGTGGTATGTATAAAACTAATAAGAAGTTCCTTGAGAAGGGATGGAGGCCCTGGAGAACCTGTAAGACAAGCATTTTGGTGTGTGCTTTTTATACTGTCTTAGTGTGCCCTACATGTTTCTATGTTTTTCATTAAAAATTTGGAAGGAATGGCAATTATGGTTCTCAACCCTAGAGAAACAGTAGACAAAGACACTGAATGTGGGTATCTTAGGATTTCTATTGTAATAATGAAACACCACAAAAACAAGTTGGGGAGGAAAGGTTTATTGGCTTACACTTTCACACTGTAGTTCATCACTAGAGGAAGTGAGAACAGGAACTCAAAAAGGCCAGGAAGCTGCAAGCAGGAGCTGATGCAGAGACCATGCTTACAGGCTTGTTAAGCATGCCTTCTTATAGGACTCATGACCACCAACCCAGGGATGGCACCACCCACAATGGGCTAGGCACTCGTACATGCACATCAATCACTAAGAAACTGCCCTAACAAGCTTGCATATAGCTTAATCTTATGGAGGCATTTTTTAAAATTGAAGTTCCTTCTTCTCAGATGACTCTAGCTTGTGCCAAGTTGACATAAACTATCCACAACAGTAGACAAAGATTTTGTTAATATGAATTGTTACCCTGACTGGATTTATACTCACCATAGAAACACAACGGATATATCTATAAAATTGTTTTCGTAAAATCACAAACTGAGCAGGGAAGATCCATCCTTAATGTAGGCTGCATCTTCACACCTGCTGGGGGTCCTGGACTGAATATATATAGAGAGGGCTGAACACCAACATTCATCTGTTTTGACTGCAGACACCATGTGACCATCTATTTCACCTTCCTACTGCCATGCCTTGCCAACACTGATAGATTGCTGTGTCTCTTACACCATGAGCGAGAATAAATGGTCCTCCCTTAAGTGACTTCTTGGTGGATATTTGTCATAGTAACAAGTAGCTTCTACAGGGTTGGAGATGTGGTAGAGTTCATATGGCAAGACTGAGTAAAATCATCAGCACCTATCCTATACACACACACACACACACACACACACACACACACACACACACACGCACTCGCGTGCTCCAGAGAGAAAGAGAGAGGAGTGGGAGGGAGGGAGAGGGCTATTAGATCTTTGTGGCTTCCTGCTCTAGTCTCCAGTGCCAAGGAATTTAGCCAAGAACATAGTTGGGTAGGACAAAGCTGTGTCACTTAACATCTCCAAATAGACAGCCTGCCCACAGAGCTGAGCAACCAAGAGCTCATGAGCCTATGGGTGAGTCCCCACTTTTCCTCTACTGACTTTCTGGGGCGAGACCACCAGGAACTCTCAGCAGGTACTGAGGTACTGCCTGAGACCAGACTCTTCCAGGCTCCATCTGTGCCCAGAGCTAGAGTCTGCACACAGGCATCGGGACTCACAGTCTGCCTGCAAAGAGCAGAACAACCAGGGGTGCTCTCCCTCCTGAGCCCTCAGGCAAGTCCCTATGTTCTCTACACTATTAGGGAGAGACTGCTGGGGACTCTCAAGGCTTATCACAGTGCTGTCTGAGACAGAACACTTACAGCATCCATCTGTGCCCAGAGCTAAAGCTGGCCCACCTCCATCAGGACTCACAGCCTGTGCACAGAGAGCTGAACACCCAGGAGCATTCTCACTCCTAAACCCATAGGCCGACAGGAGAGACAAGCTCCAGCAAGAGACAAGATCAACTAGCATCACAGATAACAAGATGGCAAGAGCCAAGTGCAAGAACCTAAGCAACAGAAACCTAGACAGCATGGCAAACATCAGAACCCAGTTCTCTCACCACAGCAGGTAGTAGATATCCTAACATATCACAAAAACAAGATTTTGACTTAAAATCATACTTTGTGATGATGATGGAGGTCCTCGAGAAGCACATGAATAACTCCCTTAAAGAAATACAGAAGAAGACAGATAAACAAGTAGAAGCCCTTAAAGCTGAAACACAAAAACCCAGAAAAATCCTTTAAAGAATTACAAGGGAAAACACATCAATTGCGAGAAGAAATTGGACAAAACCATCCAGGATCTAAAAACGGAAATAGAAACAATAAATAAATCACAAAAGGAAACAACCCTAGAAATAGAAACTGTAGGAAAGAGATCAGAAATCACAGATGCAAGCATCACCAACAGAATACAAGAGATAGAAGAGAGAATCTCAGGGGCAGAAGATACCATAGAAAACATTGATACAACAGTCAAAAGAAAATGCAAAATGCAAAAAGATCCTAACCCAAAACATACAGGAAACCCAAGACACAATGAGTAGACTAAACCTAAGAATAATAGGCATAGAACAGAGCAAAGATTCCCAACCTAAAGGACCAGTAAATATCTTTAACAAAATTATAAAAGAAAACTTCCCTAACCTAAAGAAAGAGATGGTCATGAACATACCAGAAGCCTGCAGAACTCCAAATAGACTGGACCAAAAAAGAAATTATTCCTGTCACATAATAGTGAAAACACAAAATGCACATAGCAAAGAAAAAATATTAAAAGTAGTAAAGAAAAAAAGGTCAAGTAACATATAAAGACAGACCTATCAAAATTACACCAGACTTTTAAACAGAGATCATGAAAACTAGAAGATCCTGGAAGGCGCCATAAGAGAACACAAATGCCAGCCCAGGTTACTAAACCCAGAAAAACTCTCAACTACCATACATGGAGAATCTAAGATATTCCATGACAAAAATAAATTTACACAGTATCTTTCCACAAATCAAGCCTTGCAAAGAATAATGGAGATCTCCAACCCAAGGAGAGAAATTACACCCTAGGAAACGTTAGAAAACAATCTCGCAACAAACCCAAAAGAAGATATGTACATATTTCCACCTCGAACAACAAAATAATGGGAAACAACAATCACTACTAATTCTTAATATTTCTTAACATCAATGGACTCGATTTCCCAATAAGAAGACATAGACTAACAAACTGCATATATAAACAGGACCCAGCATTTTGGAAAACATATATCCCAGCATACAGAAAAACCCCTCAGTGACAAAGACAGACCCTATCTCAGAGTAAGAGGCTGAAAAACAATTATCCATGCAAATGGTCCCCCAAAACAAGCTGGAGTAACCATTCTCATATCGATTAAAATTGACTTTCAACCAAAAGTTATCAAAAAAGATAAGGACACATCATACTCATCATAGCAAAAAGCCAACAAGATGAAATCTCAATTCTGCATATCTATGCCCCCAATGCAAGGGCATCTACATTCATAAAAGAAATCTTACTAAAGCTCAAAGCATACATTGCAGTTCACAGAATAATAGTGGACTTCAACACTTTACTTTCATCAAGGGACAGACCATGGAAACAGGAATTGTACAGAGACACAGTGAAACTAACAGAAGTTATGAACTAAATGGATTTAACAGACACCTTCTTCTCAGTACCTCATGGTACCTTCTCCAAAACTGACCATATAATCAGTCACAAAACAGGTCTCAACAGATACAAGAAGATTGAAATAATCTCATACATCCTTGAGATCACCATGGACTAAGGCTGGTCTTCAACAACAATAAAAACAACAAGAAAGGCACATACAACAAAAACAACAGGAAAGGAAGCTTCAAACTATTTCACAAGATTGAAACAAAAGGAATACTAACCCAATTTGTTCTATGAAGCCACAATTACACTTATACCTAAACCAAAAAATACTCAATAAAATTCTCATAAACCGAATCCAAGAACACATCAAAACAATCATCCACCTTGATCAAGTAGGCTTAATTCCAGGGATGCAGGGATGGTTCAATATAAGAAAATCCATCAACATAATCCACTATACAAACAACCTCAAAGAAAAATAACCCACATGATCATCTCATTAGATGTTGAGAAAGTATTTGACAAAATTCAACATCTCTTCATGCTAAAAGTCTTGGAAAGATCAGGAATCCAAGGCTCATACCTAAACATAATAAAAACAATATACAGCAAGCCAGTAGCCAACATCAACCTAAATGGAGAGAAACTTGAAGCAATCCTACTAAAATCAGGGACTAGACAAGGCTGCCCACTCTCCCCCTACCTATTCAATATAGTACTGGAAGTCCTGGCCAGAGCAATTAGATAGCAAAAGGAAATCAAATGGGAAAGGAAGAAGTCAAAATATCACTGTTTGCAGATAATATGATAGTATACTGAAGTTATCTCAAAAATTCCACCATGGAGTTCATTTTGATAAACAACTTCAGCAAAGTGGCTGGATATAAAATTAACTCAAACAAATCAGCTGCCTTCCTCTACTCAAAGGATAAACAGGCTGAGAAAGAAATTGGGGAACTGAAACCCTTCACAATAGTCACAAACTATAAAATATCTTAGTGTGACTGTAACCAGAAAAGTAAAAGATCTATGTGATAAGAATTTCAAGTCTCTGAAGAAAGAAATCAAAGATCTCAGAAGATGGAAAGATCTCTCATGCTCATGGATTGGCAGGATTAATATAGTAAAAATGGTCATCTTGCCAAAAGCAAAAGATTTAATGTAATTCCCATCAAAATTCCAACTCAATTCTTCATAGATTTGGAAAGAACAATTTGCAAATTCATTTGGAATAGCAAAAAACCCAGGATAGCAAAAACTATTCTCAACAATAAAAGAACTGCTGGGGGAATCATGATCCCCAGCCTCAAGCTGTATTACAGAGCAACTGTGATTAAAAACTGTATGGTATTGGTACAGAGGCAGGCAGGTAGATCAATGGAACAAAATTGAAGACCCAGAAATGAACCCACTCACCTATGGTCACTTGATCTTTGACAAAGGAGCTAAACCCATCCAGTGGAAAAAAGACAGCATTTTCAACAAATGATGCTGGTTCAGCCAGAGGTCAGCATGTAGAAGAATGCAAATTGATCCATACTTATCTTGTACAAAGCTCAAGTCCAAGTGGATTGAGGACATCCACATAAAACCAGGTACACTAAAACTAACAGAAGAGAAAGTGGAGAAATGCCTCAAACACATAGGCAAAGGGAAAATTCTGGAACAGCACACCAATGCTTATGGTTTAAAATCAAGAATTGACAAATGGGGTATCATAAAATTGCAAAGCTTCTTCTGTATGGGAAAGGACCTTGTCAATAGGACAGAATGGCAACCAACAGATGGAAAGAGATCTTTACCAATTCTACATCTAATAGAGCACTAATATCCAATACATACAAGAACTCAAGAAGTTAGACCCAAGAGAATTAAATAATCCAATCAAAAAATGGGGAACAAAGCTAGACAAAGAATTCTCAACTGAAGAGTATCGAATTGATGACAAGCACCTAAAAAAATGTTCAACATCCTTAGATATCCAGGAAATGCAAATCAAAACAACCCTGAGATTCCATTTCACACCAGTCAGAATGGCTACGATAAAAAATTCAGGTGACAGCACATGCTGGAGAGGATGTGAAGAAAGAGGAACACCCCTCCATTGTAAATGGGATTGCAAGCTGGTACAACCACTCTGTAATCAGTCTGGTGGTTCCTCAGAAAATTGGACATAGTACTATCTGAGAACCCAGGTATACTTCTCATGGGCATATAACCGAAAGATGCTCTTAACAAATAGCAGAGAAACATGCTCCACTATGTTCATAGCAGCCTGTTTATAATAGTCAGAAGCTAGAGAGAACCCAGATGTCCTTCAACAGAGGGATGGATACAGAAAATATGGTACATTTCCACAATGGCATACTACTCAGTTATTAAATCAATGACTTCATAAAATTCTTAGGCAATTGATGGAACTAGAAAATATCATCCTGAATGAGGTCACCCAATAAAGAAGACATATGGTATTAGCCCAAAAGGTCAGATTAGCCAAGATACAATCCCCATACCATATGAAGCTCACTCAAGAAGTTGAAGACCAAAGAGGGGGATGCTTCAGTCCTTCTTAAAGAGGGGAACAAAATATTCACAGGAGGAAATATAGAGACAAAGTTTCAAGCAGAGACTGAAGGAAGGGCTATCCAGAGACTCTGGGGATCCATCCCATATATAGTCATCAAAACCAGATACTATTGTGGATGTCAAAAAGTGCATGCTGACAGGTGCCTGATATAGCTGTCTCCTGAGAGGCTCTGTCAAAGCCTGTGAAATATAGTCAGATGCTCTCAACCAACCATTGGATTGAGAATGGGGCCCCCAATGGAGGAGTTAGAAAAAGGACTGAAGGAGCTGAAGGGGTTTGCAACCCCATAGAAAAAACAACAATATCAACCAGACCTCCCCAGAGACTAAACCACCAACCAAAAAGTACACATGGAGGAACCCAAGGGTTTCAGCAACATATGTAGCAGAGGATAGCCTTATCAGGTAGCAACAAGAGGAGAGGTCCTCGGCCCTGTGAAGACTCAATAACCCAGTGTAGGGGAGTGTTAGGGTGGGGAGATGGGAGGGAATGATTGTGTGGAATGGGGAACACTCTCATAAGGGCAGGTGGAAGGGGAACAGGATAGGGGTATTTGATAAGCTGCTCTCAACTACATGCATACAGTCTTTACTAAATTCTCAAAGCTACCCTATAGGCCAGGTGCCCGCCCCCCTTTTTTAAGATGAGGAAACAAAAGTAAAGTAACTTGCCCAAGGTAAGTGGCACAGGCTTTTTATTGCTGTGATAAAACACGATGAGCAAAAGCAACTTGAGAAAAGGGTTTATTTCAGTTTACAGTTTTACATTACAGTGCATCACTGAGGGAAGTAAAGACAGGAACAAGACAGAAACCTAGAGGCAGGGGCTGAAGGAGTGTTGTTTTACTGACTCATTCAGCATACTTTTTTATAGTACTCAGGGCTGCCAGTCCAGTGGTGGCACCACCCACAGAGAGCCAAACTGTTCCATATCAACCATCAATGAACATAGTACACCACAGGTTACCCACAAGTGAGTCTGGTAGGAGCATTTTCTGAATTGGGGTTCCTTCTTTTAAAAGGACCCTAGCTCATGTTAAGTTCACATAGAACTAGCCAGCAGAACTGGCTGTGATTAACAAGAGACCAGCACTGCTAAAGCAGAAGCTTTGTTTTGTGGTGACAATTGATATGGTCAACTGCAGCTGAGAAATTAGTGGTGATTAAGAGACTGACATCACTGGGGTGAAACACTGACAAGTGTTTCCTCAGGGTCAGCATAGAGAACCTGTACTCTTGAGGCATCCACAGACATATCATGTGCTGATACCTAAAGTTGTTAGTGTAAGAGTCACCCAGGTGTGCAGGGTTCACAAAGAGCAGCCGAGTCTTGGTGCTGTGTGGTAGTGTTGCAGTCCCTGAGGAGAGGCCACTGGTGAAGGTACAGATTTAGTTGCAACAGAAGAAGAAGATCCAGGATAGAAGAGCCCATGGAGAGATGTTGAGGCTTGGCACCATGTGGCGGGGTCAGAATCCTTGAAGAGAGCCCAGGAGAGGCCAGTGGCAAAGGTACAGCCAAGTTGCAGAGACTCAACCATTTTGGAGATGCCAGTACCACTAGATGACCACCAAGGACTTGCTGTAGAGTGGAACCAGCCTGAAATAATGAGAGATGCTGTGTGTGCTGCAGATTAGGCAATAAACCTGAAGATAATCCCTCAGAGGCATTCCCAGAAACCTGTCTCTGATGTGATTCTAGAGGTCACCAACTTGACAACTGAGAGTATTAAAAGAAGAACGGTACAAAGTAAAACTGCCTACTAGGTTATATTTAGACATAACACAATATGCTTATCCCCTGCAGAATGTAACTGGAACTTTTGAGGACAGAATTGTATACACACTTAGTAGATTCATTCTACAACATACAAAGTGAAAAGTTCAAGTCAGCATGTAACCTTGGTCCTGTTACTCTCCTAAAAATTATGCCATAACACTGCTGTGTTTTCTGCTGGAACCATGACATCACTAGAATGAAGTCTTAATTGTAAGTACATTTCTCTTGACAAAATTCTAATGAAACAAAACTTATGCCACATATAATTTTGAAGAATTTTATAGGTTTTAAAAATGTTTGTTGGGTCAGTGAAATGGCTGAGCAGGTTAAAGATACTTGCTGCCAAGTCTGATGATCTGATCCAGTGCTACATAATAAAGAGAACCAAGTCCTGTAAGTTGTCCCCTGAACTGTACATGTATGTACATGCCTATAAATCATACACACACATACAATAAATATAAAAAAACATTTTTCTAATGCTTCTTTAAAAAGAAGATTACTGGAGTTGGGGAGGTGAGGATGAATAGGGGGAGTGTTGAGGAGGTGAGGGTGAGTGGGGGGGTGTTGGGGAGGTGAGGGTGAGTAGGGGGGTGTTGGGGAGGTGAGGGTGAGTAGAGGGGGTGTTGAGGAGGTGAGGGTGAGTGGGGAGGTGAGGGTGAGTAGGGGGGTGTTGGGGAGGTGAGGGTGAGTAGGGGGTGTTGAGGAGGTGAGGGCGAGTAGGGGGGGTGTTGGGGAGGTGAGGGTGAGTAGAGGGGGTGTTGAGGAGGTGAGGGTGAGTGGGGGGGTGTTGAGGAGGTAAGGGTGAGTAGGGGGGCTGTTGGGGAGGTGAGGGTGAGTAGGGGGGGTGTTGAGGAGGTGAGGGTGAGTGGGGGGTGTTGGGGAGGTGAGGGTGAGTAGGGGGGTGTTGAGGAGGTGAGGGTGAGTAGGGGGGCTGTTGGGGAGGTGAGGGTGAGTAGGGGGGTGTTGAGGAGGTGAGGGTGAGTGGGGGGTGTTGGGGAGGTGAGGGTGAGTAGGGGGTATTGGGGAGGTGAGGGTGAGTGGGGGGGTGTTGGGGAGGTGAGGGTGAGTGGGGGGGTGCTGGGGAGGTGAGGGTGAGTAGGAGTGTCTGGGGGTACAGATGCTGAGAGCCTGGGCTGGAGCCACAGTGTTCACATAACAAAACAAAATATCACTACCACCACCACCAAGGGCTTGCTAAATTATATATTAAAAACAATTCACCTGAAGAGCAAATCTACCCCAAAGTCTCCATTTTGCTGTATACGCACAATTGTTTTTCTCTGTATAAGAGAGGTCTTGAAACCTGTATAACACAAGTTTCAAAATGCACATTCAGAAACTTGAGAGCTGGCTCAGTGGGTAATGTACCTGCTATGGTGAGCAGAGGACCCACGTTTGGATCCCCAGTACCCATGTAAAATGTTAGCCACGGTGGTACACTCCTGACATCCTAGAGCTCAGAGGTGGAGACGGGAAGATCCACGGGGTTGCTGGTCAGCCAGTCTAGCCAATAAGGAAGCTCCAGACTCAGTACCTTGTTTTCAGACATAAGATGGAGAGGTGAGAGAGGAAGACACACATACATACACCATATGTATATCACAAAAGGTTTTATATTAAACATTTTGAAAAAAAAATCTTGGTAAGAAAAACTCAACGGACCAAGAAAAGCTTTCATAATGACTATGTTTCATAACGACTTTCTTTTTGATTCAAATAGGCAAAATTACAACTATTTCAAAGGAAGTGATATAGAAGCTTAGATCTAAGTGCAAGTTTAGAACCCAAATGCAAATAAAGACACTCACTGCCAGGCAGATCTGTGTCCTCCAGGGACTGGCTGCTAATAGAAACTGCTGCAAAGTCAGGGACTGAGCAAAGTTTTGTTTGTTTTTAATCATAAAATAATTATTTTAATGGTGTATTTGAAATAATTTTAAACATCTGATCAATAAGATTACAGAAATGTGGGAATTGCTGTACTTTACAAAAAATAAAGCTAAGTATTTAAATATACAATTTTGGGTATAGATTTCTTGGTAAGGTAATTTTTAAAGCATATACATAATTTACGGCATTTTACATAACTTGCTAGAACAAAAACTGTGGCTAATTAAACTCTTACAACAGTACAGAATGTGACCATAACAGTCCCTGTGGGAGGAACAGAACAGAGAATGACAGACTGGAAATGTTTCCCCAGGAGAGTTTGGCATTCTTTCTGTCTGTGATTTCAATTTCACCATTATTTTTGTCAGTTATCATCTACACAAGTAGATTTCAGAGGAAGAGAGGAGGTACTTTGAATATCAGCTTCCTCCTCAGAGAGATACACAATACGCTGCTCACATTTAGAGCCGCCCCTAAGAGCGAGACACTGACAGCACCTCTTACGTACACAATTTAAAGGGAGTCCTACAGTGTAATGTTCTTACCAGCAGTTGGATATTTGAAAAGTACTAGATGCTTAAAATATAGGGTAACTGGGAGAGAAAGAACTCCGGGAATTAAAACAATGCAAAAACAAACCATCCTTTTGAAATACTGTAACTAAATATTTGCCAGGTTTTCCTCTTTGGTTGACCTATGATTTTTTTTTCATCAGTAAAACAAGGATGAGCTTTGGCTTTCCCAGTGCAGCCTCGTCTCCTTGGACATGTGGTTCACACATCAGTTTCAAGATGCAATTTTCATCCCGTCATTTTGAACACAAGGCCTCATTTTTTCCCAGTATGTTTTAGCTTTTCCACATTTCAATGAGGTATATCAGTAGCGATTTCAGTTTTAAAACTTGGCTGACAAAGACGGCCCTCACTGGGCATCAGAAACACTGCAGCATGGGAAGCCAGAGAGTCAGCAACCTCAGACTAATGACCTCCAACGGCTGTGTAATTCTGGCTCAACTAACCCACGTTGACTCTGCCTCTACTCTGCTTGTAACACTTCAACAATGGAAGGTAAGTGTCACTGTTGGCTCAGTAACCTCCAACTGCAAATCATAAAATCTAACACTAGGAGACAGATTCAGTACAGGGTACATTCTGACTCCTCCGTTATCCTTCATCTAGACACAGCCTGTATCAGAGAAGGCACCTCACTGCTACCACGCGGAAACAACAACCGAGGGTGGTAAAAGGGAGACCCTAGCTACTGTAATTAAATGCAGGTCAGTCAGTGGTGTTTCTATATAAAGTATACATAGTACTGACTTTCAGAAAGCATCTGAATCCTCATCTGCAAGAATCCACAGGACATACAGACAAGAAGTAGTAAAAGCTTGTCAGTGTAAACAGTGGTCTTCCATAATGGTGACTATTTTCCAGAGCAGATGTCAGAACAGTGCAACAGTGCTCTCCGTATCTTCTTTGGCGGTAAACAGTGTGTCTGGATGAAGTGATCACTTAAGAAGGGCAAGGTATAGGGCTCGGGAATACTTCATTTCTCTTTCCTGTTCCATACAGAATATCAAGTCCCTGAGGCAGATTCTTGTGATTCTTGGACGAAGCAATGGTTTGGTGGCTGTTAGGCTGGAAGTCCCAGAAGTAGAAGGGTTATCTTTGAAGCTCTAAACAGGGAAATAAAAAAGAGAAGTAGTTTAAAAAAAGGACTTTCATAAGGCAAAGCCTGCTGCTGTGGCACATGTGCACTGTTCACTGGCTCCTCTGTCCTGGCCTGGCAGAGCCTGGAAGAGAGGTCTCTTCTCTTCTCTTTCAGGTGTCCCTTTGCTCCACTCTCCTGCCCTTCCAGGTGAGTCTTCCCACGTGAAAGATTTTACAAAACACTTCAAAGGGATGAATTTATGATTTTGATCATGGTGCTGAAGGGTTATATACAAGTAAAAAGCCACTGCCACAAAGCAGTCTTTTGTGCATCAATTGTAAAAATAAACATAGCAAAAGCCCATTATGATTCTGATCTCATCAAGTTACAGTGCCAAAAAATCTTTAATGGCTCCCCAGAGGCCAGAGCTCCACTTGAAAATTTGTCTTTCTTTCATACAACATTGCAACAAGGTCTGAGGGCTGTCTCCCACTGCTTAGACCAGATAGGAAAACGATTCTGGCCTGGAGAAGTCATGTGTCATAAGTCTCACAGCAAGGTGGAATAGGACGCCATTTGTAATTTGATCTGAAATCAGTGTCTTTAGCCACTGTGCTATGTGGTATTATTGGGTGCCAGGTCAGCACCGTCCTGGTTCCCTCCAATCACACTTGCCATTCTCTTTTACAAAGGACTTTAGCTATATGCAATAGGCAGAGATCTCCAGAAGGCCACTCAGGTACAATCTAGTCATCTAACGAGATTTATTAAGAAGCTCATGCTGAATAACAGTGATTCATAGATGGTTCCATATCACCACAAAACCACCAGACCAAAAGCTTTCTAAGGAAAATGATTATTGTTTATGGCCCCTCAGGAACTTGGCAAAGTATGAAGAACAACATGGATTATCCATAGTATTTTGTTTCTGAAACAGAGTCTGACAATTTTGCTCTGATTGGCCTGGAACTCACTGTGTAGGTCAGACTACCTCAAACTCAGATATCTACTTTCCTCTTCCTCCCAAGTGTTGAAGTGCTGCCATTTAAAGGCATGTACTACCACATCCAGCCTAATATTTTCTTAACTGAATTTACTGATCATAAACAGAATAGCCAATGTGAGTTTCAAATTCATCTAAGAATGAACTGAAAGCCATTATTCCTGCAATAAGATAGTTTCTTAAACATTGACATCTATGCACTATTTTGCCAAATTTTTTTTTAAGTTTTTACTTTAATAATGATGATGATGATGATGATGATGATGATTATTATTAATTTTGGCTACATAATGTGGGGTTGGGTGAAGGCCACATGCATATTATGGTGTGTATGTGGAGGCCAGAGAACAACTCAGTGGAACCAGTTCTCTCCTGTATTTATGTAGGTCTTAGGGGTCAAACTCAGGTTGTCAGGCTTCTATCCACTTTATCCACTGAACTATTTAATGTCACAACAACAACAAAGAAGGTGACCAACAGTCTTACTGAGTTTTGCCATCTATGAACCACATCAGCAACCAGCATGGTATCATAACTCTACAGGTGCATTGGTGGCCAATTTGGAAACAAGATGGATACTGTGTCTGGTGCTAGAAACTTAGCTAATTATTCAGTACTACAGAAATTATGGCTATTAAAAGAGAATTTACAATTAACTAAACTAGCTACTAACATAATCTCTAACAGTAATCCCTAAACACTGTGTTCTTATGCCAACAGATAATGGTAGTCTTTAGCCCTCACCAAGGAAATCTCTTCGCAACACTAATCGACCACTCAAGAAAACTACAACCAATACCAATGCAGTGATGGAGCCCTGTCCCAAGAGGTACATTTCCAATCTGATTGCACCTCCACTCAAGGCTCAGAGATCATTTCAAAGAGGGATTGGAAAGTTATAAGTGCCTAAGGAACTGGGAGTATGCTTTACTGGAGTGAGACTGTACCTTCTGGTAATATCAGAAGCTATACAATTTGAAAACCCAAACGTGAGCAATGATGACGCCAATAAGCAGGTCAAAGGCCTTAATCCAACACAAAGAACTACGGACAAACTGAGGAAAAAGCACACCAATCAGTTCTCCAGTGCCAAACGGTGATTCCTGAAAACATGCACAAGTAATACATGGATTCAACAGGCTATATTTAAAACACATAGTGTGTGTGTGTGTGTGTGTGTGTGTGTGTGTGCGCGCGCGCGTACCATATACATATATACATACAAATACAGATATATTCACAACATTTAGTAAAAAAAAAAAAAAAGCCATTAGTTTTAAAAGAGCAGAGAAGAATATATGGGAGGATTTGAAAAGAAGAAATAATCTCAAACTTAAAAATAAAGTCAAATAGGGTGGTGCACTCTTTAATCCTAACACTCAGTGGGTAGAAGCAGGCAGATCTGAGATGGAGGCCAGCCTGGTCTACATGGTGAGTTCTAGGGCAGCCAGAACTACACAGAAAAACCCTGTCTTAAAATTTTAAATAGTTATCCTATGTGTGTGGTGTCTATGAGAGCTGGTGGGCAGATGTCAGAGGGCAGCTTTCAGGACTAGGCTCTCCCCTTCTACCATAGATACCAGAGATCAAACCAGGGTTGCCAAACTTGTACAGTAAGCACATTCATCCACTGAAACATCTTGTTTGCCTAAAGAATTATGTGTAAAAGGGAAACCCTTGTTTTGTGTGTGGGGGTATGGGGTGTCCTTTAGCTTAAATTCCAGATTATAGATTATCTGTGACTTATGGCAGGCAAGTCACAGAGCAGGGCCTTCAGAGAAGTGGCTATATTCTATCAACAGACAGAAGAAGAGAGTCACAGACATGTACATGATTTCACTCAGATGGCACTGATCAGGATCCCTTTCTTAGGGAATGATGTCAACCAGTCTTCAGTAACATCATGAAAATAATCCTCCACAGGCAGACCAGTCTAATCTAGACAATTAGTACTCATTGAGACTCTCCAGATCATATAAACCTTTTGCCTTTTACTTCATTTTAAAAAAACTATATTTTGTTTTGAAACATATTTTCAGGACTGGAGAGATGGCTCAATGGGTAGAGGCATACTTGACACAAGCCTGATCCCTGGAGGCCATGAAAAGGTGAAAGACTCTTCAAAGTCTTCTTGTGGCTTCCATATGAAAGTAGAACATGTACACCTACGCTCGCGTACCATGAATGTACACATAATAATAAATTAATTGTGTAAAAAGTAAAAAAAAAAACATTTTGATAGGATTGGTTGAGACTTATAGAAGTACTTAGGTAACATGGGAACCAAATTTTTCCATTCTGCTTTAACAACACTGAATTTTAATTATTCCCTTCACAATTTTGGCTTGTTTTGGCAGTGGGGGGGGGGCATGGTGTATACAGACTACAAAACTCCAAGGTCAGAAACATTCAACGGAATCCATGATATTCATAGCATAACTTCAGGGAGGCTGTACTTAGAAACACATTGTCTTATAACATTCAGTTTCTGAGGGATATAGCATCCTAACCATGCCAATTCTCTCATTAGGTTAAACTTGCTCATAGGACCCTATGGAACAAACATTAGGAAGCCAAGAGGAAGAAGGGCGCAGAGTGTGATCTGTGCATGTCCAAGTGGCGAACTACAACTGAGCAAGCATGGCAGTCCACAGTGAGTGATCTGCTGTCTTCCTTCTTTTCTGCAACTTTTGCTACTCAGGCATCCAACAGACGACACTTTACTACTGTCAATTATTATCACTAAAACATTTTACATGATTTCCGCAGGATGATCTCAACAGCTCAGCTTTGGAAACAACATACACAATAGGACGTCAGTAATATGTACTGACAGTGACGGGCGATCTTGTTTACAAGAGTTAGAGGTATTTAATCTTCAGTGCATTCTAAAGTAAAGAAGGAAAAAGGAAGAAGGGAGGTAGGAAGGACGGATGGAAGAAAGATGTGGGAGGAAGGGAAGATGAATGGATAGACAGACAGATAGATAAATAGACAGATGGATCTCATATAATTCAGGTTGGTGCCCAAATCACCTTGGAGCCAAGGATAAACTCTGAACTTCTGGCTCTCCTGTCTGTACTTCCCAAATGTTAGGATCACAGGTGTGTGCCACCGTGCCTAGTTTATATGGTGGTGGGGGTCAAACATAGTGCTTTCAGCAAGCTGCACAGAGACTTTACAGATTAGCTGCATTTCCAGCTCAAAAAGGTTTTTTTTTCAGTTATAAATGATATATTATTGCTAATTCTAAATCTATACATATATTTAACAGTGTTCATACATCTGCCTGCAACATAAATATGTCTCAGCAATTTTGTTTTTATGAAAATACCTAGAAATGTTGTTTTTACCAAAAGTCACGTAAGTTTATATTTTGTATTAGTATTCACAAATAATCTTGACTGGAAACACAATGACTATTATAAGTGAAGTAAGTTTTAACAACTGAGAGGACCCGGGACACAAAGGAACAACTACTGTGAGGTTCCACTTTTTGCATGTTTCCAGACAGGCAAGCCTGCAGAAGAGTCAGGCAATGATTCTTTTGGGAATCCGAGGAGCTGGAAGGACACTGTCACTTCCTTCCAGGAAGGTTCCTTCTTAGCTTGAAACTGTCTAGGTGGGAACATTCCCTGCCTAAAAACTGATTCCACTTATGCTTTGGTTTTGTTCATTACGTATCAATGTGGTGTTTTGATTAAAAATTAAACTGCTAGCAAAAATCCCATCTCATCTCTGTAGGAAATTGAAAGGAAAGTACAAGAGGGGGAAGAAAAAAATGGTAAGATTGTTAAATGTAAAGAAAATAAAGACCCAATTATCTGGGTTAAAGAACAAAGGGGTCATGGTTCATGTCTGTCATCTGACAAGCCTCAAGAAGAACTGCATTATGGCTGCCAGGCCAGGGTTGAGGAGGAGGTCACTGCAACAGGATGCAGTGGAGGCCTGGGGCAATGTTATAAATGAAACAAGCCCGAGGGACACTCTACAACCCACCACAAATGTCTTTCATATTTCACAACTTCATTCGCTTCCTCCAAATCATGACTGATTTAAAAAGCCAAATTCTTGAAACTGAATGCAAAATAAAAGCTTATCGTTTTTGTAAGTGGGATAGTTAACAATTCTGACTGGTTAGTTTCACAATGGCAAAGCCATAATAATCAGATAATTCTTGGTTATTGAATGACTACTTGTATTCATCAACAGTAAACCTGCCTCTCAGTTTTTCTATTCCTCCATGCCACCAGGTCCTTCCCCGAAGTTCCCTCGGTTCAACAGTGCCAAGACTGAAGAATTAATTGCAGTTCAGAGAAAATACAGAAGAAAAAAATAGGATCTTATGTAAAGACTGCATTGTTTCTGAAACAGAGGGTTTCCCAATCCACGTCTGATGAGAATATTCCTTTATGGGTTTTTAAAATGGAGAAACAACCAATTGACCAAATGCCTAACCAAACCTAGCATCAGTAAGTATCTTCTACAACAACAGACCAATTAAACTAGCTTCACTGATTTGTTAAGATTGCATTCTTGAACAAAGCTTCTTATTTCTATGATGAAACAGCAGAAACTCTTTTATTCTTATGAGGAGAAAGTGAGTACCAGTGGTTTCCAGCCTTAGATATTTAACAATGCAGTGACTTGGTGTGCCAGGATGGGGTGATGCACTGAGGGGTGGGGCTGTACGAGCAGTGGGACTGGGAAGGGGCTGCAATCAGCAATGACTAAAAACAATTGGTCATGCAAATTTTTATTCCCATCTACATAATAGAGCAGGTGGCGTAAAATAAAATCTTTAAAAGCCTTTTAACTTTTCCTTTAGTTATAACAATCACTTCTACACCAAGTTAGAAGCTAAAACAAGAGCTGGGTAGCCAGAGTGGCTTTCAGAGCCCTGCCACACTCCTCTCATTTCGTGTGGGCCTTTATCCAAATGTCACCACCCTTGCGGAGGGAAGAGAAACCCCTGAGAGTCAGAGGACAAGCACACAAGGACCCACAGCAGCATGGAGTGGGGATCACGGGCTGCTGGGAACAAGCTGAGAGCTGTCAGTAGTAACCTGTCTCCATGACCAAGTCACACTCTGATCTAGTTCAAGCACTGTCACAGGCACCTATGCTCGGATGATACTGTACAGAAATAGCACTAGTTGTCAGCTTCATAAACAATATAAAACAAACTACTTAACGTCTCTGCCTCAGTTTCTTACACTGTGAACAAGAGGACCAACAGCAATACCACCCCATCACCAGATCTATTTGAGAGGAAGGTTACGTGTTTCTTCCTTCAAGTTTATAAAGATTTGTATTCCACCCAAAGAGCTGTTAGAATGGCTTAGCACTGGGCTGTAGTAGAATCTGGGCAGAGAATCTGAGAGTGTGGGTACCATTACTTCCTTTCCACAATAAACACGTCCTCTAGAACCTGGGAGCAAGGATAAATGGGAGTGTACTAGAGCTGACTGGGTAGTAAGAGTGCTTGCTGTACAAGATGATCTTAATGCAGAATCCTCATAAAAGAGCTGAGCTGGCGCACGCTCTCTCTCCCCCAGCACTGAAGGGAAGCACGGAAATGGAGTAGGATTTCCTAAACGGTTGGAAGCTCTGGTTTAGTAAGAGACCATTTCTTAAGTGAGTTAGGTGGAGAGTGATAGAACAGGACATCCATCTTTTTCTGGATAATGAACATGCACACAGGTGAACACAATTTCACACCTACTCCACCCCCCCCCAATAAATAAGTTGTTGCCTGACTCAGTACAACAACATACAGAACCTTTTGTCCAAAAGCCTAAGCCTTCAGGTCAGATATGAGTCAGTTGGTAGAGTGCTCATCTAACACTGAGGTAGCCTTGGGTTTGACTAGTGCCACCACTAATGGCTCATACCTGTAAATTCAGCACTAAAATAGTGGATGGAGGCAGGGAGATCAAAAGCTCAATGTCAATCATATCAACACAGGGAGCAGGAGGCCAGCCCAGGCTACACAGACCCTGGCTAAAAATCAAACAAAAACAAAACACCAGACCAACTTTTAAGCCTTGAGGGGAACACAGCAGAATATACAGAACTTTGAGGCTGACTGCCCTCTGCTGGTCAAGAAGTAAAACTTCTAAAGCTAAGTCTGACTTTAATCGCATTCATTTTATCCTTTAGAGCTGTAGCAAGGCATAGGCAGTCAGACATGTCTGTCTCTGCCCAATAATTTCATCATCCGATGTGTTTCAAAGGAAGTAAGCAGTCTTAAGTGACACTGAACCACAGGCTTTGAAGTATAGTTACGGTTCTGAAATTATGTCAGCTAGTAAAGAAATGAACTGGTTGTCATATGTATTAACCCTAATCTTTACTTCAGGCCCCACTATTTAGCAAATTTTTAGCAAAACTTCCAAATTAATGTAGTACATTCAATACATATCCCACATTCAACATACCTTGAACCATTATTTTTCCCCTTCTTCCTCTTTTATTTCAAGAAATGTAAACATATATAAATAAAATACCCAATACATCAATCTGGATGAAACCTACCACGCTTACCAATTCTACCTCTCCTTAACACCGTGTAAGTCATACTTCCTTCAACCTTTTCACTTTTATTATCTTATTTGAAAAATACTAATTTTTAAACAGTCTACCCTCTTATTACTATTGCTTATTACTATTGCTGACACTGGAGTGTGAATTACTGTTCAAAAAAAAAATCTGGCAATACAATTTTCCTGTTTAAAATGCTCCAATGACTAAAAATATATAGGACCAAATATAAACACACAAGGATACAAACAGACATTTATATCCACAATAAAGCCAGTCTTGTCTCTCTCATTTGTTTATTCCTGACACAAAGTACTGATCATGGAAAAAGTAATGTCTTCCCTTGAAGAAGCCAGGAAACAGATACAGTATGCTCTCTTCCAGGAAACAGATACAGTATGCTCTCTTCCAGGAAACAGATACAGTATGCTCTCTTCCAGGAAACAGATACAGTATTCTCTCTTCCAGGAAACAGATACAGTATTCTCTCTTCCAGGAAACAGATACAGTATGCTCTCTTCCAGGAAACAGATACAGTATGCTCTCTTCCAGGAAACATACAGTATGCTCTCTTCTCTGCATGGCACCCTCCAGTCCATTTTCAAGTTCCAGCACTGAATTCTGAAGGACTGAAGTAGGTGGTACATTTCCCCAGCCTACAAGCACTAACTTGTCTAGTTCTAGACTAGTTGCAATCTGTGTACTTTCCTAGGACTCTTCTCAAACTACAAGCCTGCTGTTCTCTTGTCTCAAACCAGACACTCACTGAACTGAAGAGGATGACTGTGGCCTATGAAGATTTTTACAGTCCCTGGAGAAGGATCTGATCAATGTGTGCAGGGTCCAGTGTCACACAATGACACAGCTGGTATGAATGAGCATTGAAATCGGATCACCACAATCGTTGGTCAAAATTGTGCTGCTATTCTCAGCTTTAAGTCAAACAAATATGGAAGAAAAATGTAAAGTTCTTGGGGGAGTATATTTGTGAAGTATTATCCTGTCCTCTAAGAACTATTTTGTCTACTTACTCTCACCAAGCTACCATCAGATGGAATTTATCCAAAACAATGGTCTTTTAAAAGTTTTTCTATTTATATTCTCAAAATAGTGAGAAGGCACTTCAGCCAGCCCACTAAGGTAACACGCAAGAACTTCAAATGGCCAAATAGCAGCCAACTCTGAAAAGCCATAACTAGACTGCCTCCAGTGGCCAAGAACAAAAGTACATCTTAGGACTTTTCTAAAAGCCATTAGAAAATTTAATGTAAGCTGTGTGGATCTCAGTTTTGTTAAAACTTCTTTGCAGGACTGACCGTGAAGCATCAACAAACAGGTCCAGTTTCACACTAGAAGAACAGGGAAAGCTTCTGGGCGAACAACTAAAGGCACAGATTTACTGATAGTTCTGAATGTACTAACAGTAGCTTTATTTAGAAGCTTAGCAATTATAGAGTTCGTGAGCTGCGCACAGGATGGAAAATACTCCTATAAAAATATTTGGACTAACAGGAAAGCAGAGCCCGAGCAGTGCCGATTTTCCAGTCATCAGTTCTGAACACATTACAAGCTAAGTGATGGCAGTCTATGACAGGGGGGAGTTCGGAGCTAGCAGCAGTAACACAAAGAACAGAGGGCACATGGAGCTCGGAGGGAGGGCTCCTACGAAAAATGAATGACACTAACTCAACCTCAGCAACAGTCAAAAAAGCATGTTTTATGCTTAAAAGATACAGATGCCACTTTAAAAAAAGCATATCTAAAAAGTTAAAAAAGAAAAGGATACAGAGTAAAGTTGTTAAAATATACTCAACTAATTCAAATGATAACATACAGAATAAATGAGAAAACCCAATTTCTTAGAGACCCACTATGAATAAAAACACAATTAAGTTAAAAGTATGTATGTGGAAAAAGAAAACCTATGTAAATTGTAGGCCTAAGAAAGCTATCACAACTATAAAATATTAAAGAAAGCACACTTACAAAGAATATCTCTAGAAATGAAGATCTAGTAAAAAGACAGAGACACCATACTAATAGTGGCAGAATAAATATACATCTAAATTGACCAGACATTTAAACATAAGCATCAACAGATTTAAAAGGACTGAAATCATAGACTATGTTCTCTGCCACATGAAAAAAAATGTAGCAAGAAAACACATTTCCAAACAGCTGGTATGAGAAAGCTATCAAGAAGAAAATTAAGAGTTAATGCAAGCATATTATATACAACATATTAAAGTTTTTATGGGTGAAGCCAAGACAAAAAGATAATAAAAATTCATAGTACACACTCAATGTTCGCTTGGCTGACTGAAGGCCTAGCTTGTGTAAAAGTTTTTGTTCAATCCCTAGTATCCAATAAATGTGGTGAATGCTTCAATTTCTACAACTCTTAGGAGGGAGAGCAGGAAGATCAGAAGTTCCTTGATGATTCTTACAGGAAATCATGTCTCAAGAAAATGTTCAGTAAGTTGTAAATTAGTATTTGACTAATAAAACCAATGAGGCCTTTCTAGACTAACATAGAAGTGAGGGGAGGGGAGAAAAAGGATAAAACCCACTGTTTATCAACATTGAGAATAAAAAAGAATGTACTTTATTAAGACATTAAACAGATAATAAGACACGATGAATAACTTCATGTTAACAACCTGAACAACTCAGATAAGACAGATCTCTTAGGCAGAGAAAGTACAGAGACAAGAACAGGTGGTGCCCGTCAAACTTCACTCATACTCAGGAAGCAGAGAACAATGAACGTAAGTGCTCAGCTAGCTTTTTTCCCTTTGAACTAAGCTATTGCCTAATTTAGCTGAGTCCCCCCCTTCAAGTAACAATGTAGATAACCCCTCACAGTTAGCCCAGAGATTTGTTTCACTGATTCTAAATCCTATTAAGATTAATCGCCACAAACTGTTCAAGAAACATTTTTACCAAGCAACATAAAGAGAAATCCAATAGTGAATTTTCTCCACACTGAACTCTCTGTAGACCTGGAGAAGAGAAGTATTAAGCAGCAGCTAGGATACAGTCTGAACACTATGCAGTCTTGACAACAAGTCAGTCCCTTACTCCTATAGACTGCCTCACTCAAAGTTAAAACTCACACACACCAAAGTCAAAATGTCACACAAATGACTGCTAGCCCAGTTCAAGGAAGTTCTTGCTCCCTTCTGAGCACATGTCTAATATCTTTCTGCTCCACCTTTTGTTCTTGTGCTCTCTTTCTCCCCCTCTCCCTTTCCTTAGATGAGAGCAGCAAGCATAGCTTTGTTACTGTACTATAGCCTGAACACTAGGCGGTCTTGACATTTCCTATGTGCGCGTGTGCAGAGATATGCAGGTGCCCATGCAGATTAAACCTAGAACATGCAAGCATTTATTGCAGTAGTATTTCCAGCCCATTTTTCTTTTCTTTTCTTTTTTTTTTTTTTTTTTAGAATTCTGGCACACCGTTCAATAAGTTATCAGGGTTAGCTCTGAACTTACTCTGCAGCTCAAGTAGGCCTTGGAAGTACCAACCCAATGCATCATATTCTCAGGGACTGGGATATAAAATACCCTTATCAGCAGTATAAAAAATGAATAGATAACTATTAAGTTCAATGAATGACATGACAGACTTATAGTAAAATAAGATATTAAAAGGAAAGTGATGGTAGATATAAACCAGCAAGGCTATAATATTCATAGGTTAAAAGGTAAGGTGTTTGTTCCCCACAAATTATCTCTAGATTCAGTGTCAGCCTGACTGTGGAAAAAGCCACATGCATTTCTGTAACACTGATGAGTATAAGACTCATGTAAATGCATGTAGTTCATATAAAATTACACAAAATAGCTTTTAAAAAAAAATAGAAGATCCATATAGGCTGACTTTAAGCCAATTAATGAAGAAAAAACTGGAATATAAAAATACAGAAAAATACACCAATAGAAAATATATATGTATAAATAAACATTAACTTCTGTTGCCTTAACACAATATTTGTGATAGTTAACTAATATAGAAAGGGTTGACTAGCTCATAATTTAAGGATCCCATCCAAGATAAGATGGACTGGTTAGTTTTGCATCATGAAAACACAGCACATTACATCAGTAGCCTATGATGGAGCAGAATCCTCTCATTCAAGGTCAGGGACCAAGAGGACAAGGAGGGGCAAGGGTCCCCAATTCCCCTTCAAGCCACACCATTAATGGCCTCCTATCTGATCATTTCTTTCAAAGGCTACACCATCATGCCATAGATATATACTCCCTAGGGATGAAGTCCATACTCATTGACCTCCAGAAGATATCCAATCTATAGCTAATATATTAAATGTATTTTTAGCATAAGATATATGGTAATAAGTAAAATGCAATAGAGGGTTTTACCAGTAAGTATGGTACATAAGGATCTCTCTTGTGTGGGGCAAAAAAAATCCATACCTTACACTAGACAAGAAAGGTCAAAGATCTTAAAGGACAAAGTTAAATCCAAAAAGCTTCTAAGAAAAAATAACAACAACATAGTAAAGTTTTACAAACATGGAACAAAGCTTTTATTTTAATATATAAAAATTACTAATCATAAAAGTGTGAGTTAGACTTTGTGATAATTAAAACCTTTATCTTTTTATTTCTTTGAAGACAGCAGAATCAAAGTACATTGCTCAGCAGAGTCTGAAGTCGAATGGCCAGCCACTGAAAACCACATGGAGCTCTTTGGAAAGTTAAACATGGGCCTCTTTTATGCTCCAATACTTATACTAAGTACTTACCTAAGAGAAATGGAAACCCCTTCACAAAATTACTTTTATAAGGATGTTCATAGTCACTTTAGATGCACTAAGCAATATGTGTAAACCAACCACATATCTAATGCATAAGCAAACTTTAGTCTTCATATACTAACCTGCTGCTCAGTACCGACAGGAATGTACTCCTAATGGTCAGTATAAAATCTCATAACATTATGTTGAGTCAAACCATTCAGATGCAAAGAGTCCATTTTTCCACAATTCTCAACTACTCAAAACTCTACAACAGGTAAAACTAAGGTATGGTAAGAGATATGAAGACTTTGGACCTCAGTGGTTGACAGTTCATACTACTTTTGCAAACTACCCGAGTACTAGGTTGCTTAAAACTACTTATAATTCCAGTTCTAGATGACACCTACTTCTGGCCTTGGAGGGCACATGCATTCACATGTGAATGTACACGTCCACAGAAACACAGACATGGGTGCACGCGCACACACACACACACACACACACACACACACACACACACACACAATGAACATGAAAAAAGAAATTAAAATAGTAATTGCAAAGGAGGTTGAGGTTTGCAGAAAGAATGCATGATTAAACCTCTGTAGGGTGATAAAAATGGCATAGGTGCTGAGTCATCTCCTTAACCTAGAAGAATGAATTTGATGTGACTCACATCAAGTCAAACAAATCAAAGATAAAGAGTAAATATAAGGGATAGAACATGGTAACCTTTAAGAAGTTATAGATATAAATATTTGTAAAACTGTATTAAATATTTCTTAGCTATGATCCTCAAAACATAAATAATCAATCAAAACTAGACTAGACTTTATTCCCACAAATCAGTAAGCACATAGATGCAAAACAAATCCACAAGTGAGATACACTTCACACTTACTAGGACTGCTATAGTTTTAAAATATAGATGATGGTAAGCAGTAGCAAGGAGAAACTGAAACCATCCTACACTGTAATTAAAATATGTGATCACCATGAAAAGCAGTTTGTCAGCTCCTCTATTTATCAAGAAACATGTCCCATCTGACTCCAAAAGTCTATTAGAGCTATACCAAGCAAGAGAAAAGAATACGAAGTACACATGAACTTTTGTATATGAATGTTCTGAATGACATTATTCTTAGTTCCCCAAAAGTATAAACAATGAAAGGATAAACTTTGGACCTCACTGTGCATTCACACAATGGATTATTCAAACAAAAAGAAATGGCTGCCAACATACTCTACAACACATATAGACCACACACAAAAAAAAAGTTAAGTGAGAAAAGCTGAAGACAAAAGGCCATGCATTACACAATTCTATTTATAGGAACTGCCCATTTGGATTACATGAACACAATTCCAAACAAGCCCTTTCCCCCATTTGGAGACAGGGTATCTTTACATGGCCCTAGCTGTCTTGGAATTCATTAAGTAGACCAAGCTGGCCTCAAACTTGCAAAGAATCACTTGTGTCTTCTTCCAAGTGCTGGGATTAAAGATGTGCACCACCACAGCCAGTTCAAACAAGATTTTAAGAAAAAGCTACAAAGCAGATGACTAGCTCCTGCTGCTAATAGCAGAATAGCTAACAGCTAATAGCTACTGTTTTAGTATGAGAAAAATGTCCAAGGTTCAAAGTGGTGAGAATTGCTGTGTAGTGAAAATATTAACAGTCACTGAGTTGTACACTTTAAAATGGTGAATTTACTGTTCATAAATCAAGTATCAACAACTGTCAAACTAAAAATTTATAGGTACTGTTAAAACAAAAAATAAGCTTGAATAAATATTTCAAAATCAAATTATTTTTCCCACTCAATAATCTGGAATTCTTGTGGATAAAGTAAAAACAGGAGTATCTAATGCTATAAAGTTACTACTATAAGAATATCTAAAGTAGATCCACTGTTTTTCATGGAAACATTTTTTTTTTTTTAAACTGGTAACAGTGACTGAAAACTTGAACATCTAATTTGGGCAATAGCACAGGGAACTTAACTGTCATTTCAATTAAGCCATGCACAGTAATCTCTGACAGTAGATGCTATCTGCTATTAATTAGCAGTTCCCTATCATTTTGGAAAGCCCTTTAAAACCTAATAGTTATTACAGATAATCCTATATAACAAGCAATTCATGATTTTAAAAGTCACTAAAGTGTTACCCAAATAGCTGCATAAGAGTCTGAAACAAAGCACTAACAAATACTTGCAACAATATAGTGAGCTGCACAAGAAGGCTACAAAGTAAGAGCAGTGTTAGTTTAAACTCCAGAAAAAATAATCCATATAATATGATAGACACAGTGTTTCAAGAAATGTTTCTGGGATCCAGATAGCTCACTAAAAACATTTTAAAGCTATGCAATTTTAAGCAAGCAACTTTCTCAGCTTAAGTTTACCATTAAGCTAATTTTAATGCATACACTTTCAGAGAAAAATAGTTCTTAAATGCCACATATAAACACCATGTGCCCTCAGGAGAACCTTACTTGGAACACAATGTAACAATGAAACACTCAAAAGCAGACAGGATTTCTACAGGCGCACAGACCACTCTATAGGGATGTTCTAGCTTTTTTTCTTAACTACCCCAATGCCCAGTTTAATCACAAGTGTGTATCGTAAACTGCTAAAAGGAACACAACACTTTTACCATTTGTCTGTATTCATGTCATAGTTCTTTAGTCAGAAAAGGCCAGAAACATATCCAGCACTGCTTCAAAAAAGAAAGCTAATTTTTAGATTTAGGTGATTACTTTTCAAGAAATTGGAAAATCTTGTTCTTTTTCACCACTCACTGTACCTAACAGACTTTTCCCTTTTGAGTCAACTTGTCAGTCTCAGGCCATGCAACTTTAAAAATTATATTTGTTTGCATCTGTTTGCTCACCTATCCATTGGGAGAGGGGTATGCTCCAGTGCGCCTCTGGAAGTCAGAGGACAAATTGCAGGAGTAGGTTCTCCCTTTCCATTAGGTGGATCCAGGGAATTATACTAAGGTCATCAGCTCTGGCTGGTTTAAGGTCAGACTAGGCTACACGAGACCCTGTCTCAAAACAAAAACAAGCAAACAAAACAAAACAACTAACAATAGAATAATTAATTTCCCATTATAAATAAAACTTTTAGCTTTAAACCTTAAAATGAAATAGAAAAAGGAAGCAAAAAAAAAAAAAAAAGCAAAACAGAGACCAGGCTATGCTTCTCTGAAGATTCTTCCGCAGAGAGAGTTAAAAAAGCTCTTTGTCCTGTGTTCCAAAAGCAGTACCTGATTAATGTTATTAACCAGGTCCTGGTCACATACTCTATGCCAAACCAAATCAAATGATGTGAAATTTCCCACCAGACTTATATTAAAAAGTCAGGTACTTCCCTCTCTCTTCCCTCCTTCCCCATCTCCATTTCTTATTTTCATTCTTTATGAAGCTCCTCTCCTGGCTTTAAATAAAAGCTGTTGTTTCCATTTAAGGCTCTCATCACGTTTTGGCCTTCTCATACATTGTTCTGTTTACTGTTTAATGCTTCACCTCCTACCCTGAGGCCCCATCATGGCCTGAAGGTCTTTTCTCCAAATAAACCTCATTCCTGAAAGACCTCTTACATTCTATTTCCCTTTCCTTGGACTGACCACTGTTGTTTTATTATTGTTTCTTTATTATTATCTTTAACACATACCAAATGCAAAATAAAGTTCTGGTAGACTTTAAAATCCTGGTGTGTTCTAATGTAAAATAGAATACAGTCTAATAAGATCACCCCCCCCCCCCCCGTTCTCTCCACAGGACTACAGGCGTTTATTAGAGTAGAACTGTATCACTTGTGTCTTCTGGGGCCCAGACTTGGGGACCCAAAAACAACAAAGAAAACATGAGGGAAGGATTCTAAAAGCATGCTTCTTTTATCACACTATTACTCATTTATCCTGACTTTTATTGCTATTTCCTCATTCATTAGAATTCCTAATAAATTTGAAATTCCTCTTCCTGCTTCCCATGCTATCGCCCCCAACAACCTATAGCTTGAACACCCCATCAAGTCAGCATTAAGGGACCATAAGCTACTACAGTCATTAATAAGACCCCAACTCTATTCTGGTTATTCTATCTGAACACCTACAACAGAAAATGCTGGGATGATCTGTAGTATAAGGTTTTCAAAAGCACATCTCTAAATACAGAACTACTAAATAACTTGCCAGAAGTCATTTCTCATTATCTAGACGAATTCTCAATGGTCTCTCTGATCTTTTTTCCCCAGTGTCCAATGAGCTTGTAATAAAACACTTCAGTGTGATAATTCCAATTATCAACCTTATAGGTAGGACGCCTGAACATACATGGTTAATACAGACTCATTTTTGTAAGTGTCCAAATACAATGTCAAATTGATAATCTTTAAAGAATGGTTGGCTTAAAAACAAGAACTTAGAAGAATGTCCAATATTAAATAAAAACCTTTTCAAAGCTCCAAACATTTAAAAAGTACCAATATTAAGACTGCACTAATTTGTGGGCAAAGTAGCAACACTTAATATTTTCACATTGCTCTGTGAATTAGAATTCAGTTGTGGAGTTATTATATACATTTTTGAAACCAGACTCACATACTCTTAATTATTAATAACAATTTCATTTATTCATAAGTAAAAGTCAAGTCTCAATTTTCCTTTTATCTCAAGAATCAGAATTATAGGAAAGCCCCTATTTCCAAGAGTAAATGTATATTCTACAAACTTAATTCAGTTACCATCTTTAAAGAAACAAAGTCGAGAGAACAGAATATTAAAAATTATTTCATATATCATTTTATCTTATTTGTCAGAGAAATGGATGTAGCAATTATGACTGATACTATTTAATTTATTGCAGTGGCCAATAAATCAGCATGTACAATACCAAAGAACATAAAATAGTTATTTCCAATAAATCAGTATATATAATACCAAAATAACATAAAATAGAATTTTTTCTTGTTTTCTATTTTTAAAAGAAAAATACCTTTAAATTACTCGGTAGTTTAAATGAGAAGGGCCTCTATAAGGAAAGGATTAGGAGGTGTGGATGGTGGCATTCCTTCTACGCTCCACTCAACAGTTACCTGGCAATAGGTAGGCCTGGCTTACTATCAATGGGGCTGTTTGGCTCCTCCTCACTCGCTCTGCCCCTTCTCTCCTCTGACTCTCTTTTCTCCCTCTCTCCACTCTTTCCACATGTTCCTGGGTGGCCTCTCTGTCTCTGTCTGTCTGTCTCTACCCTCTTCTCAACTTCCTTTACCATGCCCTAAATAAACTCTATTCTATACTATATCCATCTTATGGTACCTCAGGAGGAAATGATGCCTCAGCAAAGGCCCACTGTAGCACCATACCACATTCTATAAAACATGCACTTGGCTTTTTATAAAACATAACAGTGGCCTCAATGAAAGAGGTGTGCCACTGGGAGGTTCTCCCCCACCGACCATCTTTCTGCCTTACAGTTGATGTCTCAACATGTAAGCCCTCAGCCACTGCTCTGTTGCTACGGTGATGCCCATTATGATGGTCATAGACCTACTTCTCTAAAACTCTAAGCAAGCCTCTGAGTAATTCTTTTAAAAGTTTCCTTGGCCATGTCTCTTTACAATAATGAAGTAAGATGATTACTATAAACAAAAACCAGCAAAAAGAAAATAGTCTTGATTTTCAGAATAAAATTTTACTAAAATACCAAATGATTAATTAAAGAAGTGATATTTGAATTCAGGTTTTTAAATAAACATTATTTAAAAATCTGACAACCACCTAAGCTTATATTCTTTTTTTTCTCTTTCAACTTTATTTATAAAAAAAGATACATGTACAGATTTTTAAAGGTATTTTGGCATAACACTATATGAATATATTTTTGTCAGTACTTAATTCTTTTAGAACTAAGCTTATATTCTAAGAAATGATAGAAGAAACCCGTGTCTTAGTTCTTAAAATTGAAAAAGCACCATATGTGCAGAAATTTCAATGTTTATACCCAATGTAAAGAATATCTTTTGAGAGTACAAATTAGTATTTTTGCATTTTAATACTGACAGTTTGCACACAGTCATTTTTATCTCTGTATAATATGTTGTCATCTTGGACTTTGTCCCATTGCCACAATAACTAAACAGAGTAAAAAAGATGATAGCTAGTAAAGGGGAAAAGGAGAGTTATGAATCCCTCATCTGGAATTCCAGCTATTACCCCTCCCAAAAGTGTGAAGCATCTTAAGAGATACTCTATTATACAGAAGTAACAGGCCAATAGGAAGCATGGCTTCGCAATGCAGCTTGTAGGAGGTTGCCATCCAATGATGAGCTGTTTCTGGACTCCTGTAAGTAACTCACTTGTATTATTTAAGCAACCCCAAAAAGCTCAATGGTCTCAACAAGCTGGACTTTGGTGAAAGTATAATTTGGTGTATCATTGGCACCTAGCTAGAGTGGATAGATATTTGTGTCTCCCCAGAAAAATTAAGCCAACAGACAAATTGCATAAACAAACTTTCCCAGTGTTATATCTTTTTAGCCAACTGGGACAATTTAGAATGTGGCTTAAAGGACTTGTCCAAATTTAAAAGCTTACAAGAGTTAAGAATCAAGCTCAGACCTGTACTGTGTATGTACTAACTTATTACCCCATGTGCTATAGTGAGTTCTCACTAGGAAAACTTTTAACAGACTCTGTTATATAAACATCACTAGAATAGAAAAGTAGGTCAGGAACTCAAAACCACTCTTAAATGAGTTACAATATTAAATAGTTACTAAGTGGGTGGAAGACTTTATAATATTCTAGACAGGATAGGAAAAGAATGCTAAGACTTGTTCATACTTGTATACTTGATGATTTGACATGTTCCACCTAGATATTCACACAGATCCACATGCATATGAATAAAAACAAAGGGTAGTGGGTTGCTTAGTGTTAGGACAGTAGGAAGCAATTTCTTTGCCCAACTAGCTTTATCTTAATCTTAAATATATTAGGATTTGAAACATTGAAGACATTATGGTAACTCAAACCAGTAGTGAAAGAAAAATACCATCAAATTACACTTCTGTGTGATATCCGAGGAGTTAAACTTACAGAAGCAGATGGAGTGAGGTTCACAAGGGGTTTAGGAAACGGAGAGATGGAAAATTGTTTAATCAGTATAGTATTTTAGTCTTATAAGATGTACAAGTACGTAAGATCTTTCAATGATGTGAATATGTTTAATAAACATTACCTGTACATTTATAATACAGCCAATAGCCACAAGTAAATATTAGAATTCATGTTCATTTAAAGGATGAGAAATTCATTTCAATAGCTCAATAACCATATGCAGCAGACACAGATTATTTTCATATTCATAGCACACTCTATCAGGACAGGTTCACACTGTGTAAAAATGACACAAATACAAATGTATTCCATTTAAAATTGCATGTGTTAAAGGTGGCATTTCAAATCAGCAAGGTAAGAATTACTGGATAAATGGTGTTAACTAGTTATTAGGACCAAGGAAATAAAACTAAAGGCACATTAACAACTTTCCCTCCTCTTTGATACAGCCAGAGATGGCTCCACCTTGCTATATGAGAAAGGCCAGTTGTGAACTCCTAGCCCCACTGAGATAATAGGTGTGCACTGAGATGTTTTTAAGAGTGAAAAGACTCATGCACTCTGTTTCAGAGAAGTCAATGCAGTAGGCCAGGGAAAACATGGTGGAACAGAGAAGTTCACTTCACTGAGCCAGAAAGAAATGGATAATGCTGGATAAATGCACAAAGCCATGGATTCAGTACCCAGCACTATAAAAAAAATGAAAAAATATAGACCTAAAAAGTACAATGTCATTCTAAAAGGAAAGGAGGAGCTTTCACTGTCAGGATGGCTACAATGCCTGTGGCAGAAGGACCCAAGTTCAAAGTTAGCCTGGGCTACACAGTGAGAACCTATTTCAAAATAAAACAAAACAAAACAAAAAAAAAAAAAAAAAAAAAAAAAAAAAAAAAAAAAGAAAGAAAGAAAGAAAGAAAGGAAAAAGCAAGAGATAGAGATTACAAAAGAGAATATAAATCTAAAAGACAATAATGAAAGACTGACTTAAAAAAATAAATAAAGCTATCAAATGTAAAGCAAAAAGCAAACAAACAAGCAAACTTTATATGAATAAAGAACAGAAAAACAGAAAAAATGATAGAAAAGGTTTATGTTTCTTTAATGAGTTGTAAAGCATAATTCAATGGGAAAAAGAAAAAATGTCTCAAATTTTGTATGTGTCTGAGTTTTTCTAGTGAATTTTTCTAGATATCGATATTTCTCCAACCCAAGTTTTTCCAGAGTTTCACTCACACCGCAATTTAAGTAAAAGGAAATCCTAAGAGGCAATGAAAGCAAAGACCTGAAAAATGACCTAAGCATTTACTGGAGAAGTAGCTGAATAAGTTACGATTCATTTAAACACAGAACTATCATAAATCCAGGTTATGACTGTGCGTGTTTGTAATCCCAGCCTTTTGAAGGGGAGGTGGGAGGTGGAGATGTTCTAGAACATCACCTGGAAGCTTGCAGGCCAGATAGCCTACAATAATCAACAGCAACAGACCCAAGAAAGACCCTGCCTTCAGAAGGTGGAGGTGAGAAGCTGTTCTTGAACATCCTATGTGCATTCTGACAAGAGTGTGCATATCCCACTCTCATACACAAATGTGCACAAAATTAAAAAATTAAAAATAAATTTAGGAAAAAGTAAGAATAAACACTCCGTTGTGGTCCGAACATGCTTGGCTCCAGTCGTGGTGATATTAGGAGGTATGGCCTTGCTGGAGTAGGTGTGTCACTGTGGAGGTGGACTTGAGACCTTCCTCCTAGCTTCCTGAAAGTCACCTTTCACCTCCGGGACCAGATGCAGAACTCTCAGCTCCCTCACTAGCACATGTCTACCTGGACTCTGCCATACTTCCTGCCTTGATGATAACAGACTGAACCTCTGAACCTGTAAGCTAACCCCAAATAAATACTGTGCTTTATAAGAGCTGCCTTGATATGGTTGTTCATTATAAACGTTGTCTTGGTTTCTTCACAGCAATGGAAGCCCAAACTAAAACAGCCATATAACACATTTTATGCTCAGAAATTAGAGGGCCGATTCAGTCTTAGGAGATAAGATGGGTTTAGGTACACAAAGGAGAGATTACATAAAAATGTTAGGAAGGGACCTAGAGTGATAGATCAGTTCTTGGCGTAGACACAGCCCAGTTTCTAACACCTATGTCAGATGGCTCAAGAACACCTGTAACTGAAGCTCCAGGGGCTCTGACACCTGCTCTCCGTGCCAGTCATCTGTATTTACATGCCCAAACCCACATACAGTACCCTCCCCCCCACACCTTAAAAATGAATACTTAAAAATGTTAGAATACAGAGGTTTTTAAAAATGAAAATGGCATACCTGGAGATAGAACTAAAAAAGGTGACATATTTAAAAATAGAGTTAAAAAGATACACATGTTAAAAAAACTGGTAAAACAGATTTTATAAAAATATATAGAATTTAGATAAAAAATTATGCAAAGCAGAATTTCAAGAAAAGTTTGGTATCATTTAGATCAAGATAGATGATTTCCATGCCTCCTGCTTTTGTTTTCTTTTTGACTTATGTTTTTGACATAAAAACAACAACAACAAAACCAACAACAACAAACACTATAATAAGTACCTCATTTCCTGATTCTAGTGGTCTCTTCTTCCGTGGTCCAATGGCTGCAAGCGCTGTAAGATTAGCATCCCTGTATTGAATCTGGGCGAGCTCCAACTGCTGCAGCTAGAAGACGGGGGAGGGAGAGTCAGTGTTTACACAGATGCTCAGAAAAAGAAAATGATCACAAAACCAACTTCTGTATTATTCCCAAAATCCACAAAAGATGTCTTACTGAAAAAGGATTTCAAAGTGATTACATGTGGAAATAGTGATGTATTTTTATAAAGACAAAGTAAAAATAAAGTACCACTGCATAAACCCTTCAGCTTTTTTAGAAGAGAAAACAAAAACAATAACAAATATTCAATTCTCACGAAATCTCACTGCTGTGTAAGGAAAAAAAAAAAAAAAGACAAAAATTGTTGAGGCTGAGAGTCACAGCCAACAGGATCAAGACAGCCAGTCCACTAAGAAACACTCACACCAGGAATATTCTTGAGGAAACAAGACAGTAGCCAAAGCTCAAACGTTATAAAGCGATAAGGAGGAGCACAGCACAGGACCGTGTCTATGAGGAAGGCCCTCATCACATACCAACCAGCCCTTGTCTTCACGTCAGACCACCTAGTCTCCAGAGCTGTGGAAAATAAAATCTTGTTGAATAAATGCTATTTGCTAAGCTTTTCTAAGCCTAAATATATTTAGAAAACCAATAATCAAAGTAAGTAAACTAAGAAATATTCTATTTGCACTAAAATTTATAAGATAGAAAGCCTTTTAAGCTGTAGGCTTTCTTATAAATAAATTGTTAGATAAGGGTTTTAGAAGTTATAAAATCTTTTGTTGCTGCTGGCCTTTTTAATAAAAACTATAGTCAAGAGTCTGATGCTGCCACAATCCAGACTTCTATGTAACAAAAAAACTGGCTCTAGTTAATCTACCCTACAGCACAAATCAAATAAAAATGTTTTTAAAGGCCTTCCCTATAGATATATGGTATCTTCAAGATAAGTCACACCAAATAAGGGTCCTCCACACCTTTCAACTGACTGAATAACTCTTCCTTCATGCATGTTTTAGAAAAATTCCACAACAAAACAGCAAAAACAGCTAAAAAAAAAACTGGCCATAGTTTTAATCGGTTCTTTAGTTATAACACACTCTAAAAAACAATGCCATTTAACCTGCACAAAGCAAAGAAATCAGACATAACTAGGAAAGAGGAAGCTCCGGGCATTAATACAGACTTGGCATCTGTAGTTGGAGATGACGACGGCATTAAAATAAGAAAAAAATTCAGAAGAACTACATAATTATATATGCAGAAAAGGATCATCAACACCACCACCTTCCTCTCCCAATCTTAGCTGGCAGCAGGATGGCTGAGATGGCTGAGTAAGATGCTTGCTGCTGAACCTGATGACCTGAGGTTCTTCCTTAGGACTCACTCACGCTGTAGAAAAGAGAAGCCAGCTTCCCAAGTTATCTTTTAATCTTTACATTTTTATGTTCACACACACACACACACACACACACACACAGGCATATTCAAATAAATGTAAGACAAAACAAAACAAATAAAAACCACCTAGTTTTAATGAGTGCATATGGTCAAACTACAAGACACAAGTTGCCACAAGCAGCCATCACCATCTACCCAACTGTTAGTAAGGATCAGGTGGAAATGAAATACTAAGAAATAAATATGTACAGCTGTTTGTATGCTTCAAGCCACAAAATATCACACAAGATAAACAAAGAGATGATTGTGTTTATGAATTACTAACTTGGACTTGATAAAGATTTTGAAGGATGAGGATTTAGCTTAAGAGCAGAGCATCGATCTAGTATGTGTGAGGCTCTGGGCTTAATCCCTACAACCCAATCCCCCTGCAAAAGGGTTTTTGCAAATTGACCCAAGAGTTATCTCCTGGAGTGTGGGTGCTAATTAAAGGACCACAAACTATCAGAACTCCTATGTCAAGATTGAGCCTCTGCCTTCCCAGCTAACCAATCAACTTTCACTTTGGGAGTACTCTGTCCCCCACTTAATTAACTGCATTTTTTAAAATCACACACAAAATCTGTCTTTACCACCTGAATGTCTAACATTATATCACAATGGAATACTACTCAGCCATTAAGAATGAGGACATCCTGAGTTTTGCAGGCAAATATGGAACTAGAATATATCATCCCGAGTGAGGCAACTCAGACCCAAAAGGACATGCATGGTATGTACTCACTAATAAGTAGATACTAGCAAAAAAAAAAAAAAAAAAAAAGTGCAGAATACCCAAGATAGACTCCACAGAACTCAAAAAGGTCAACAAGCTGAAAGTGAAGATGCCTCAGTCCCACTGGGGACTGAGAACAAATCAACTACAAGGTAGTAGGAGGGTCCTAGAGGGAAAGGGGCATGGCGGGGCATGATCTGATATTGGGTCGTTGAAAAGGGCTGAAGCCCTGAGGGCCAGCAGAAAGAATGGAATAGGCAGCCTTGGGAGACAGGATGTTGGGACGACCCACCAGAATATACAGAGACCAGGGAGGTAAGAGATTTTCAGGACTCAAGGAGGAAGGGGAGCCCTAAATACAATGCCCTACAGTGTGGAGAGGGAACTTGTAGAGCCTGCCTCCAGCAGAAAGACAGGGCACCAAGTGAGGGACGGGGTTGCTATCCCACAGTCAAAACTCTGACCCATAATTGTTCCTTTCTGAAAAAACCACATGGATGACAATGTAGAAGAGCCTGAGGAAAAGAAGGTCCAGCGAAAGGCCCCAAAAGGGGATCCACCCCAAGGCCTGACACCATTACCGAGGCTATGAAGTGCTCACCAAAAGGGCCCTATCATGACTGCCCTCCAAAAGATCCAACAAGCAGCTGAAACAGTCAGATGCAGATATTTACACCCAACCAAGAGAAGCTGCTGGCCCCTGTGGTTGAATTAGGGAAAAGCAGGAGGCAGCTGAGGGCGACCCTGTAGGAGGACCAGCAGTCTCAACTAACCTGGACCCCTGAGATCTCTCAGACACTGGGTCACCAACCAGTCAGCAAACACTAGCTGAAATGAGGCCCCCAACACATATACAGCAGAGGTCTGGGTTCAGTCAGAGAAGATGCACTTAACCCTCAAGAGACTGGAGGCCCCAGGGAGTTCAGAGGTCTGGCTGGGGTGGGTAGGGTAGGGACATCCTCATGGAGACAGAGGGTGCGGGAGGAGGTATGGGATGTGGAATGGAGGGTGGACCAGGAGCAGAATAAAATCTTGAGTGTAAAAGTAAAAATTAAAAAATAATAAAAACAAGAAAAAAAGAAAAATTGCAAAGGGAGGAAAAAAGAAAATAGGCAGTGATAGTTCACATTTTCAGTTATAGCTGGGGAGGCACAGTCTGTGGGTCTCTCATTCCAAGGCTACAGTGATCTGCAGAGCAAGTTCGAGGACAACAAGGGCTACACAGAGAAACTCTACCTTGAAAAATAGAAAGGAAGAAGGGAGGGAGGGGAGGAGTGAGAAATAAAGGGGGAGAGGAAAGGAGAAAGGAAGAAATGGAGGAGAAAATAAACATCTATGTATAGAATAAAGCTTAAAAACATCCAGTCTGGATCTAACCTTCAAATGTTATACAGAAATTATCAAAGTATAGAAAAAACTTATATAAAAAGCACACACACACACACACAATCTTCATGAGTGGGGAGTCTAGTAAAGACTTCTTAGATGAGAAGTATCTATTCACAAAAGCACTGACAAACTGGCCTTCTGCTGATTTAAAATCTTTTAATCTGTGACAGACTCATTTAAGAAAATCCAAGGCTACAAGCTGGAGTCATCTTGGGAGGAAAAAACTCAGCTGAGATCATGCCTCCTCCAGACTTGTCTGTGGTGCATTTCCTTAACTGATAGTTGGTGTGGTGGGTCCGTCTCACTATGGGTGGGGCCACAGGGCTGGTGTTCCTGACGCTATAAAAGGCAGGCTGAGCGAGTCAGTGTGTGGCTATCCTCCACATCCTTTGCTTCATTCCAGCATCGAGTTTTCTGCTTTGAAGTCTTATCTTGAATTCCCTTCACAATGGACTGTGATTAGGATGTATAAATGTTGATGCTCGCCTCCTTCTAGCATAGCTGAAGCCATTTTGTTCCATGCCTGCCAGTCATTGTCACTGAAAAGTAACGACTCAGAGCACAGTCATGCTGACCACAAGTTAATCTTAAAAATTCCACAAACATAGAACCTATCTAAAGATCAATATGAACTGTTAAAATGTAACAGTCTAAAATGGCTTGAGTTAGAGCTGACCACTGGGCAGCACTTCCAGCACCTGTGTATGAACTCATTGTGGTTTTTGTTGTTTTAGCCTTTATAAGCTGACATATAAAAATGTTCAGGGTTGGAGTCTCTGAGGATGTGTGATAGGTAAACCATCCCTGTATGACTGAGTTTGGTGTTCGTGTGGTTTGTGGTGTGACTCCTGATTTCCAATAATAAGCCTAAATAAGCCCTTTCTTCCCCAGTCTGCTACTTATGGTCATGGTTTTAATCATGCAATTGAAAACTCAAGCTAAACCAGAAACTGGTACCAAGTCATGAGGTATGGTATGACAGAACTGGCCATGTGTTTCAGGGAAGATTGTGGAAGGACTTTGGAACTTCTGGCTGGAAAAACCAATGAAAACTCAGGGCTTAATGGGCTGTTGTGGGAGCTTTGAAGACAGAGACACAGAGAGCAATGAGGATGATGGAGGCCCAGCTTGTGAAGTTTCAGAGGGAAGCAAAGACACCGCTGAGGTCACTTATGTGATGTTCAGAATTTAAACTGTAGTTCTGGTCAGCTGGGGCTGAAGAATCAGCCATGATTAACAAGAGACCAGCACCACTGAAGTGAAACCTTACAATTGTTGATATTGGTGAGTGGGACCTGAGATATTAGTAGTGATTAAGAAGAAAGAGTCTAGTGCCACCAAAGGCTATAAATCTGTGAGTATTTACTCACGGTAGGCACGGAGAGGCTGTGGTCTATTGAGGGCTGCTTTTGTTGTGTCGCAGGCTGGCAGCTAAACTTGGTAATATGTAAGGATCATTCAGATGTGCTGGGCAGAGTACACGCCTTTGATCTTAGCACTCAGGAGGCAGAAGCAGGTGGATCTCTGTGGGTTTGAGGCCAGAACAAACAGGTCTACACAGAAAGTTCCAGAGCTACATAAGGAGACCCTGTCTCAAACAAACAAACAGAACAAAATAATGTACTTCCAGAATAATATACAGCTTTAACTCAGAATTTGGGAAGCAGAGACAGAAGGATATCTATGAATTCTAAGTCAGCCTAGTATAACAGTATACTCAGAGTGTACCAAGGCACCCAGGGCTAAATAGTGAAACCCTGTCTTTAAAAAAAAAAAAAAAATTCAGCAAGGCCTTTCTCAAAATATACTTTCTATTCAGAAATGAGGCCTTATATGCAGATATGCAGTACGCTATAATTACACAATAGTGGACTATGGAGAGTTATACCCTGAGTTTCATAATCTATTTTTTAAAAATCCTATTTCAAAGTATATGTTTCTAATTAGCCATGCATTTTAATCACTTCTCCCATAGGTTGCTATGCAAAGTCAATGTTCCAGCACATACATGATTGTAGTCCTTTGCTTCCCCTTTATTGTTTAATATAAAATGAAACTGAGAATTCCTTCAAGTGTTAAAAAGAAAATGAATGAATATTTTTTTACAGTAAATATTAAAAATAAAAAGGCCTATCTCTTTATCAGCCCCCAGGTCTCACTCTGTGGCTGCCACTCCAGTGTGGAGCCGTACACACTTGGTCCACAAGCTACACCGTGAACGTGATTCCCTTCCCTGTCGGTTCACCCCGCCTGCCCTGCTGCCTCTGTCCCCGGTGGAATTGCGGCCCTATGTTTTCATTCCTCCACCACCATCAGAAACATCACTTCAAAGCCCAGTAACTTTTCAATCAGGGTTACATGATAAAGTCTCAGTTCATAAACCCTCTACACAATAAGATTACATCCAATAGATAAAGATACAAACTGCCCTTCCATATGAGATAAAGACCTATAGGATCCCTTTAATATTTATATCTACCTATGTCTAATTACAACCACCAGGGTCTAAGTCTGCTTTTCCCGGCTCCATCTTGATTTTTTCAATCTCTGTTCTTTTTCCGTTTTGTTTTTTTTAGCTTTTTCTCTGCCTACCACTCCACTGTCCAATCATGTAACGACTTAACATAAATCTACATTTTGTTACACTCTGCAGATTCACAGAACTCACATTTTTCAAAGGAGAAAAAAGAAATCCAAATGGTTATAAGGGTCATAAAATATGTTTTTAAACTCTTTAAGTCAGGATGCTTGAACTTTAAGGTCAGATGGCTGGCTTTGCAGAATTTGGAGTGATGTACTAAGGGAAAACACTAAGGGCAAGATAGATGTTAATCTACAGCATACAACACACAGTTCAGACAAACCTGCAGCTGTATTATTTGGAATTAGAATCTGACAATTAATAATGTAATTTAAAGCTTTACAAACCGAGGGTAAAATGGAAGCATGTTATCATTTACATTTTAGACAAATTATCTATTAATCCCTAAATTGCAGCAGTGAAAATTGTTTTTAGAGAAAGAAACAAAAACAATTTAAAACAAACCAAAACAAATGCACAAACAGAAAACACTATACACTAAGAATTGAAAAAGAAACCCTTCAAGTTTAAGATAAAATGTCTGAATTGCATGGATAGCCCCAGACATTTTGCTAGACAGCAGTAAGGTCAATGCCAACAGTATGCAGCAGGAGCCACTGCAATGGGCTGAGACTAAGCTGAAGGCAAAGCCAAAGGCAACCAGATGAGAACAGCAACATTTGAAGAAGTCAATAGACGAATAAAAAGCAATCACTAGATACATTCATAAAAACCTGCCAATTTAACAGATTGTCATATAAACTAAACATACAAATATGAAGTTTCTAAAACTACTTTAGAACAAAAAAGGAAAACCCTAGGAGAACTATCAATATCAAAGTTGTAGTCATTAGCAAATCTAGATGTAGGCATGATTGGAAACATGATAAAAACCCTTGCTGAAACATCTCTACATAAACAAAGCCACGACTACTTTAAGCAGTTCCTTTGCAATTCTTCACTTATAATGCTGTCTCATTAGTCCATTTCCTGTGACCAGTACGCAAGGGAGACAAAGCTGTTCGAATAGAGCATCAACTACAAAACAGTGCTAGTCTTCCAATCAAGTCAAGAAAACCACAACAAGCCACAGTATTGCAACCTCTACAAGCACATTTCAACTCCAGGGTAAGGTAGGGATAATATTTCTATAATTAAATTACCCATGTGTGTGACCTTGAAAGGAACAAAAGACAAAAATAAGAATATTTAACCTTCAAGCTAACAGCAACCTTGCAACAATAAATAATACAGAACAGCTCTCGTCTTCAACCAGGGCCAAGAAATTTGATTCCTTTTGATCACAATGGATTTACTGAAGAAGACTTAAAAAACTAGCCTGGAAGGAAATTATATTAGAACAGTAAATAGAAGTCCAAAGGAAAGAACAAGAAGTGGGTCTGCTCTCCTTCACTTCAGTAAAGAAGCTGCACCTTGTCCACAGTGCTGTCTGAGGAGTGCTGTCTACACAGTGACTTCATGAAGAAAAACCATCTCTTTCAAAGCGGAAGGAGGAAAAAACCAATCTAAACACCCATGTTTATGAAGCAACAACACACAGGGTAAGATAATTAACTTTCCAAGATACAAGTATCCAAGAAGAGATACCCAGGACTTGGAGCAGTGACAGGTGGCACAGCTACACCTATGTGTCATCAATCTAGGATTGCTTAGAAAGTAGACATGGTTCTCAGGTTAAGTGTTAGATACATTTCCACTGGAGGAATTTAAAACAATTTGCTGAAAGGGACTCCAGTTCCGACACTTTAATATGCCTCCTTTCTTGCCCTAATCACTATACCCCTTTACCCAGAGTTCATGTACTTTCTTTCTCTATGCTACAGAAAACACACGTGATTTTAAGAAGAATTTTACTAATTTCCATGTGTTTTGCCTCAGCTCCTACATTAATCCAACCAATAAAAGCCTTAGAACATTAATAAATAACCTGCTGCTGCTGGCACCTAGGTGCCAAGTGCTGAATGCTGAAGACAACAAATTTCATAGTCCAAGAGGCACAGTTAAGGGAAAGGGTTGCTCAGGAAATCACTCGAATTTAGCACAAAGATCCTTAAAAAATTGCATGAGATCAGTCAAGTAACTATAGAAACCAATTTCTTCAGCTCCATATCACACATCTCACACCTCAATTGTCTTTATTATCATCTGCTGTCAGATCCTTAACCAGAAATGTGAACAGGCTTGATGATTTATTCAGGAGAGAAAAGAAGCTGTAGGTCAAGTGAAAAATTTCACACACACACACACACACACACACACACACACACACACACACACACACACACACACACCCTTCCTTTCAACCTTAGGTACTTTCATTTCATTCTGTTCTCAGTAGCTCTGGGGGCAACTCCAGTGAGATCCAATATTAAGGCTCAATTAAAATAAGCTCCAATTAGTGGAGCTTTTTTCTCTGAGGCTAGAGAAGTCAGGAAATGGATATTGGGAAATGTAAAAAGTCAGCTACTGAGAGGAGGCTGCAGACATAAATGAACTTATTTGTTGATTTCTACAGTTGCTATGCAGAGGCCTCTGGGAGTAAAAGCTTAACCAGTCTAAGCTATAAACTAAAACCCCTGCAGCTAAACATGAACTGTGTGAAACAAGGGCTCCATTCCAGAACAGAAAACTGCTGGGCCCAGAAAATTAAAAGCCAGAGGCATTTTCCATTTAAAACTAAATCCCAGTACCGCCTCCCAGCCAAAGAATTATAAGCAGTATCAGATTTACAAAACGAACAATTACCCTGGAAAAATGTAGCCTATTGTACGGTCCCAGATGCTAAATCTCAAAAGTTTCTTTTTTCTTTCTTTTAATCCCACACTATATTCTTCCAAGTATATGGCTGCAGTTTACAAAGAGCCATTTCCAGAAAGGCCTAAGCCTTGAAAATAAATTTTAAAAGGAGAGCACATAGCTCACTGACCTCATTTGAAGTACTGCCCTTGCCTTCAGCAGTTCCTGTCCTTCCCCAAGGCTTTTGCAAATGGTATGCAACAGTAAAATAAACCCTGACCTAATTGCCAAGAGTGAGGCTGCCAACCTTCCCTCAAACACAAAGACCAGAACAGTAACTTGAAAGTCCTACCTCTTTGGCTTTCTGTTTTAATCTCAGCTGTTCTGGATCTTCTTTATTGGAGCGGCTCTGTCAAAGGAAAAGAAAATTTTAATAGAAATCATCTAAACACACTCACTGCTATTAAATATTTAATAAATGATGATTTCTCCTGTGATTGAAAACCCTAGCTCCAGGGGCAATGCCTCGGTCTAGTCTAGCTGCACTCCGGCCCTCGCCCCTCCTCCTGTCATCTGGCCGGCTGCTGCAGTTCTAGCCTGGGGGAAACGCACAATGAAAATGATGCTAACTATGTCAGTCAGGTCTCGTCAAGGCAGGATGTGGTTCATGCTGGAACATGGCAGAATGAAAACTGGGCTGAACAGAAGAAAAGAAAAAGAAGTTTTGCCATGAATGAAGACAAACAATACTGGCTCATCCTTAGGTGAAGCCATTTTGGAAAAACATATGGTATTTTAACTATTAAAATCAGGAACTCATTTAGCCTTTTAACCAAATCTCCCAGAAAAGAGTAATTTCTGAAAGTACAAGTAGAAAACACACTCCAATATTTTTATTAGTTTTAGGTCTGCTATTGCACTTAATAAAATAATACTACTGATACTTATACATGCTATAAAAGAACAAAGTGGGATAGACATTTAACTCTGCTAGTAACATGTAAGTAGAACTCTGAATAACAAGAACAAGAAATCACATCAAAACATTAGGGAAGGCCAGACTAACAGAAGACACGGTAAACACCAAAGCCTTAAAATTACAGCAAGCATGAGAACTGACGGGATGGGCTTATGTTTGAAGCACACAGAAAACATGGTAGAGAAAGGTCAAGTGTTGCCTACAATCAGCCAATGGAGGAAGACTTATTGCAGAGCACAGGAATGGGAGTACATTGGGGCTCATCTAGGCAGAGTGCTTACTACACCTACCTATGACTGAAGGCACAGAGACCACATAATGACTAGTCTACTTTCAATCAACTGCCATGAACAGAGGCTGATGGAGGAAATGAAGACAGCAGCCTAGAACAGCAAAGATGATAATGACAAATAGATTTGCATTCCATTTTGCAAGTCAACCAGACTTGTGGCGGACTAGAGAAAGGGTACAAGAATATTTAGACTAGTATTCAATAGTTTATGTTATTTACTGCATAGTAATTAGAAATAATTAGAACCAGTTAACTGTCTTTTAACAGTAGCTCTTAGTTCTTGCTTATAATGTTTCAAACTCAAAAAGAAATATCTTCCTGTCCATGTCCCTCCCTTCCCAGCACAGTGGTCTGTATTGGGGCTGAGACAACAGAGCAGAGGCCATGCTATGATGCTCATATCCTTGTGGTCTGAGATGTCTCAGTGAAACATAGGCCAGTGGACTAAATAGTAGTACGGAGTCAATCAGCCAAGCTGGTGACATATCAATCTTTTTCTTTTAATTGAACAACTTTATTTTAAAAAACAAAGATAAATGTACAGATTTTAAGCATTTTTGCATAACAGTATATGAATACATTTTTGTCAGTACTTGATTTTTTTAAAGGTTTGATAGTATGCCTTAAAATCTTACTAGTTACAATGAGCATAAAGTACATGTAAAACAGGATGTAACCTGGAAATAGTCAAAGTTTTCTTGGTGTCTAAAGATTAAGCATAATGGTTTATCATTTTCTTTTCTTTTTTTTTTTTTTTTTTGGCCTTTGTTTTTTTTTTTTGAACTTCATGTAGTCTGTGAGTTGTTTCTGGGGAGTTCAGAGCTTTCTGGGGTTAGTATCCAATTATCAGTGACTGCATATTATGTGATTTTATATATATTTTTTATATATATTTTTGTGATTGGGTATCTCACTCAGGATGATATTCTCTAGATGCATCCATTTTTGTAAGAATTTCATTAAGTAATTGTTTCTGATATCTGAGTAGTATTCCATTGTGTAAATGTACCACAAATTTTGTATCCATTCATCTACTGAAGGACATCTGGGTTCTTTCCAGCTTCTGGCTATTATAAATAAAGTTGCTATGAACATTGTGGTGCATGTGTCTTTGTTGTATATTGGAGTGTCTCTGGGGTATATGCCCAGAAGTGGAATAACTGGGTCTTCAGGTAGGACTATGTCCAATTTTCTGAGGAACCACCAGACTGATTTCCAGAGTGATTGTACCAGTTTACAACCCCACCAACAGTGGAGAAGTGTTCCTCTTTCTCTGCATCCTCGCCAGCATCTGCTGTCATCTGAATTTTTGATCTTAGCCATTCTGACTGGTGTGAGGTAGAATCTCAGGGTTGTTTTGATTTGCATTTCCCTGATGGCTAAGGATGTCGAGCACTTCCTTAGATGCTTCTCTGCCATTCTTGAGTTCTTTGTATACATTGGATATTAGACCTCTATCAGATGTGGGGTTGGTAAAGATCTTTTCCCAATCTGTTGTCTGCCATTTTGTTTTCTTGACAGTGTCCTTAGCCTTACAGAAACTTTGCAATCTCATTAAGTACCATTTGTCGATATTTGACCTTAGAGCACAAGCCATTGGTGTTCTGTTCAGGAAATTTTCTCCTGTGCCTATGTGTTCTAAGGTTTTCCCTACTTTCTCTTCTAAGACATATTAATCTTTCTGATTAAATACATACACTGATTGAGGATATATGTGTGTGTGTGTGTGTGTATATATATATATATGTATATATATATATATATATATATATATAGAGAGAGAGAGAGAGAGAGAGACATCATACAAATATTCCCTAGAGCTATCCACTAATATGTCCTATATTTAATGATACTGTTAAGCAATGAACATAGCATGTGCTCTAATATTGGTATCTGAGCATCATCTTCAATTAAAAGAAGCAGAATTTCCTATAGAAATGGCTGATTCCAGGATGGAGGCAAGAACAGTAAAGGCTGGCTCTGGAATATCTTAAAGACAACAAGTAGGACATGCTTAGTGAGTAATGGTGACACAAGGAACAAAGTGGATGTTTAGAATGAAACATCCTACAGCATGAAACTACTGAATGAAATACTTACTTCTAAAAAGAAAAATGGAACCTGAAGAAAAAAGACAAGTAAGACGGCTGATGATATCTGAACAGGCATCTCTTGCAATGGACACACACACACACACACACACACACACACAGAGAGAGAGAGAGAGAGAGAGAGAGAGAGAGAGGAATGTTGTAAAGTAGTGGGCCAATATGTATCAGGACTGCTCTCCAGAGATTCTCTGAAAATATAGAGAATTACATAACTATAAATATACAAAAAAAATTTTCTCGATTAATCAAGGTAGAGGGTATTATACACATACTGACAAACAAAAGTGTGTGTGTGTGTTGCATACAAGGAGTAAAGAAAAGAGTAGAGATGGAATAAATGCAAAAAAATGGGGGACATGAGGGAGTCTTTAAAAAGGGGTAGAAATGTATAGTTTTGATACTATTGGTATAAAATTGTTTCAAAATAAATGGAAAAAGCAATTAAAGCCAAGAATCATGACTGACCCCTGTAAATCCTAGCACTTCAGAGCAACAGGGCAGTGGGTTCAAAGGCAGCCTGCATGGACCCTATCTCATCACAAAACAGACTGAAAACAGAAAATAGCAGTTAGTGGGCTGGGTATGATGGTGCATGCCTTTAAGGTCAGCACTCAGTAGGAAGAGGGAAGCCAGTCTCTAAGAGTTCAAGGACAGCCTGGTGTAGACAGAAGGTTCCAGATAAGCCAGGGCTACACAGTGAGATTCCGTTTCAAAAATAAAGAAGATATTAGTATGTATCTGAGAAAAAAAATCTTTCAGGAATATGAGAAATTAAAAGTAAGGTCCTCAGAACAAAACTAAGTCCTACAAAACAGCTTAAAGGAAGAATGAAGGTCTATGGCTCCACCTGCCTTCCTTCTTACTCCTCCTCTCTAACTCCTTTTCCATGAATATACATTTGTTCCATATATTCTACACTATTCCTAATTTTACTATAATCCTCTTGTCTTTTAACTTTAACTTGGTACATATCAACTATTGTCTTAAAGTCTAAAATTTGTATAATATTCTATACATTTGTATATATTTAACCTGTGAATAGGAGCAGGATAGAAATGATATCAGGTTACGCCAGAATGAAGGAGAAAAGATTATGACTCATTAACTAAAAAACTAAAAGCACCATACTACACCATCTTGGTTGATCGAGAAACCTACTAGTAAATTCATTTTAGGAAATTCAGGGGAAATCTAAAGGTGTAATAAGAGCAACACTGTCAATCAATGAAGCCAACTGTGATCCCATTGTCAGACCACAGTCCTAGAAAATCAGCACTTTACCTTGGCTGCCTTTAGTAACATCTCTCTTTCTTCTAAATCCTTCCTCTGTTTCTCCAATTGATCGAGTTTTTCAAGAAATTTGAGCTGTGATCTGGTATCAGTAGACAAGATGTAATTTTCACTTCCCTAGGGGAAAAAAAGTCTTATGATTCTGGTTTTGCATTAGAGCACAACAATACCAAAGAAAGTAATTCCAACACAAGTAGGGAATTAGATTTTTCAGAAGACAATATTTTTTATTCTGTTAAACAAGCAAACAAAATAAAAGCCAGAAACTGTAATTGACTTTAAAATTTGAGGGATGATTAAGCATTTATATTTCAGAAAGATTTCCTTAGCAAGCCTCTTCAGAGACAGGAAAAGTAATTAAGTCAAACAATAGCAGAAAGAACACAGTAGAATATACCATTACCTATAATTCAATCTCCCTTAGTCACATTATTTCCTATCTAAGTAGGCATAAATATGAGTAATTAAATCTTAGATGAAAAGCAAGAAACAATCAGCTCACTGACAATGAGAAGGGAAAAAACTAGTTAGATTGGCTTGCTCTTAACAACCTAAAACACTTCTGCCCAAATAGAACATAAAATGGGGAACATTAAAGTTGTAAAAGCCTGGTTTGGAGATTCCCTTAATTTAGTCTAATTTAGACAGAAACTTTACTTAAAATAGTTTTAATACAATTTATTTATTTATCATTTATCTATAAGCAGATTCTCACTATGCAGACTTGGCTTCCATGGAACTTGAGATCATCCCGCCTTAGGACTCCCAAGTAGTGGGAAAACATAATTTACAAATGAGAGCTGTAACAAAAAACTGTAATTTCTTATTTTAAGTATTCTATACAATGACAAAATTCAAACTGTCTCATTTATCCTGGTATGCTAGAGTACAAAAACAGTGCTTTCAAGTGTAAGCATGGCTATATAGCTCCCTCTACAACACAAATATCCGTGTATGTGCTTGTTTGGGACAGAGCAGAAAGGTATTTCCCAGTCAACACGCACCCCTTTACTCAACACCCAGGGAGAGACTCTTACAGCCAAACAAGTAAACCCGGACCCAACAGTAAGCAGCAGGCTTGCAGCCCAGCACGGCACCATTACATCCCCACCTTATCCTCAAGCTCATGGCTGCTTCAATTAACTTAGACTAAGAGATTTCATATGCCCAGGATTCTTTCTAAATTAAATTTTTATTGGTGGTATTTAACTAGATCAAAAGAGTATTACATGGTTGAAGGAAGAAGGATGTATTAGTAGTGCTACTTATTTTACTTCAAGCTAATACAAGAATTCCCAGTGGTCTTTAAAGTTGAATAATACAAGATAAAATGTGGAATGCATTATAGGGCAAGCATAGAGGTTAAGCACAATACAGTGGTTTCTTATACACTCTATCTTTACCATTTCTGTGTTGAGAAACTCTGGAGACAGTTTACAGACAGAAATTTAATTTAAAGGGGACAATAAACACTAAATTAAAAAGAAGCACAAGCAGTCTCAATTTTAACCATATCACATTCACATGCTGTTTTCTTTACTAATCTGGATACAACGGCCTGTGGCATTTCTCCTTTTCTTCCAGCTATTGCAAATGAATGCCTTTCCCTAACCTACTAAAGCCATACCACCTTTGTTAAGTAACAGGTACTCCTGATGTTAACACGCCCCTTCCTGCATCTAACTCAAGTCTTCATGGACTACACGTATGACATCCACTAGAAACCCAGACTCAAGTTGTGTTAGCACCATCAGGTGAGTCCCATCCAAAAGAACCATCACAGTACCTTTCAGCCAGAGAGTGAAACGTCTCCATGGCCACAACAAAGACTACAGCATCGGTGGAAAAACACCAAGTAGAGCCCAGCAGTGGTGGCACTCAGGAGGCAGTGGCAGGCAAACCTCTGAATTTGAGGTCAGCCAGGTCTACAGAGCAAGTTCAGGACAGGCAGGTTTATACAGAGAAACTTTGTCTCAAAACACAAAACAATACAAAATACAAAACAAAACAAAAAAACCCCACAAAACAAATAAATAAATAGATAAATGAACAAAACAAAAGCCCACCAAGCAGGATCAAAAGCACTAAATTACAGGTTACTGTTTAATTTTTTATTTAAATTTCAGTTTATGGTCTATGATTAATTAGAATATTATACTTCACCAAAGGGGGGGGGGTAATCAAAAGTAACTAATGTCTACAGTAGAAAAAAAGATGGGAATTTTACTTTTAATAATAATTGGCTCATTCTTTAAAAATTTGTGGAGCAGGATTTTCTTTATTGTGTGGATAAAAATAAATCCTGAGAGATAGACCAGACCAAATCTTTGTAATATATACAATTATGTTTAATTGTAATTTTGAAGTAAACTTGAATGTGTAATTAAGTGGTTATTTCTGCTTAAAGAAAGACAACATTTGTCTTTCTATATAATATTCGGACAATAATTCTAGCTATGCTAATAAATGAATGTAGAGAAATGTGCAAGATAAATCAATAGTAATAGCAATTGTATGTACTGGCTGGTTTTGTGTCAAGCTGGAGTTATCACAGAGAAAGGAGCCTCAGTTGAGAAAATGCCTCTATGAGATCCAGCTGTAAGGCATTTTCTCAACTAGTGATCAAGGGGGGAGGGCCCAGTCCATTGTGGGTGGTGCCATCCCTGGCCCAGCCCATTGTGGGTGGTGCCATCCCTTGGCTGGGAGACCTGGGCTCTATATGAAGCAGGCTGAGCAAGCCAGGGGAAGCAAGCCAGAAAGTGACATTCCTCCATGACCTCTGCATCGGTTCCTGCTTCCTGACCTGCTTGGGTTCTAGTCCTGATTTCCTTTGGTGATGAACAGCAATGTGGAAGTGTAAGCTGAATAAACCCTTTTCTCCCCAACTTGCTTCTTGATCATGATGTTTGTGCAGTAATAGAAACCCTGACTAAGACACTGTAAAATATAGTGGTTCTCAACCTGTGGGTTACAACCCCTAGGGTGGGGGTGGGTCAAACAACATTTCACAGAAGCCTCATATCAGATATATAACATATCTAATATTTGCATTATGATTCATAACAGTAGTAAAAGCAGCATTGGAATAATTTTACTGTTGAGAAACTGTATTAAAGGATCACACCATTTGAAAGGTTGAGAGTCACTTGTACAATAGAAAGTTAAGAAGAATCCTTAAGCTAAGTAAGTGATTAAGGTATTCCAGGTGGAATAAACACTACCCATTTTCTTAGGGCTATCAAATATAGTAACATTGATAATATTGATGAAATAGAAAGATTCTACCTGAAAGATTCTACAACAGAATTTTGAATGACACACTGAAACGAAATCGTTTGGAAGTATTTCCTTGGGATTAGCACATAGAAGCTGTGGTTCAGAGCAGGCCAAAGATGTATCCTGTGTTGACAGCCAAACATGGCTATGTGTAAGAGTCAGTCATGAAGGGGTCTTGGAGTTATAGGGACTATATAAAAAGAGCTGGAGTCCCTGAAAAGAGGCCACAAGAAGTCACAAGTAAGATATAGTCTCAGTTGCAGTGCAGACAGACTCCAGAACTTAAGGGGTCATGGAGACTATTATACCATGTGGTAAGGTCAAAGTCCCTCAAGAAATCCCATGAGGCCATTGGTGAAGGTGCCCCTAATGGAAATCTCAGCCTTGGGAGATGCCAGGACCATGCAAAGACAACAAAGGAAAGCAGCAGCTGTGGAGAAGAGCTGGCCTGAGACTATAAGACAAACTGCTGTGAGTGACAGAGCTGGAGAAATAAAGTGTGTTAGGGCCCAGAAGACCATGAGTATCAGATGTCAGACACCAAACTGTGCATACTTATGGACTTAGGCTCTGCTCTGATTAAAACTGTGAGCTGGTCCTTTCCTCTTAAAATAATAATGTAAGTTTTTTTTTAAGTTTTATAAGAGCCTACAGTTGAGAGACTTTTAAAGACTTTTAAAGAAAAGTAGACTTTTTAGTGATATTGAGACTTTTAAAGACTGTACAAATTTTTGTGTTTGAAATGTTTCATGATTTGACTTAAGGACCACTGTACAAAATGAACTCATTCATACCTGATACTAATTGTGTAACTAAGAACCAGACATCAGACCTATGGTAAAAACAAAATACTACTGATGAAGGAGGGGGAGTAAGAGGAGGAAGAAGAGGAGGCTCCAATAAAATGATTCCTAATGACATTCTGCTATATTCATAGACGATGCCTTGTTCAGCTCTCATCAGAGAAGCTTCTTCCTGAAGCAGATGAGAGCAAATAGAGACCCACAGTCAGACTCTTCCACAAGAGCTAGAGGGAACGAAGGCCCTCTAAAAATCATGACCAACGCTCATAAACTCAGAGACTGAAGCAGCATAGACAGAACTTTCACACGTCTGTGCCAGGTCCTCGAATACATTATGACTTCCAGTTTTGTGGTTTGGGGGATTCCTAAGTGTGCAAATGTGTAGATCTCTGACTCTTTTACCTTCTCTTGGGCTCTTTTTCTTCTGTTTGTTTTGTCCAGCTCTGACACGATGGTTTTATGTTTTTCCTTATTATATTTTACTATCATCTCTTAGAGGCCTATTTTTTTTCTAATGGGAGATAGAAGGGGATCCATATGGGAGGGGGAGGAGTGGAGGAACTGGGAAGAGGGAGGAAGGAAACTGTAATCAAGATATATTGTATGAGAAAAGAACCTACTTTCAATAAGAGAAAAAGCTGGATTGTTTTATGTTGTCATACTAATATTAAAAGGCATCTCAGGGTCAACAACAAAGGACAGGTTATGGTAACTCTAGGTACTCTGGAGATTGAAGCAAGAGATCTTTTGAATCGAAGCATCTAAGACCTACCTGGGTTACATGGGGAGTTAAGTGATTAACTGAAGACAAGGAGGAAGAATGGGATGATGTATATTACTAAAAGGGTTAAGAAGACTGCATTACTCAGTGGTCCATGTGTTGCCTGCTTGGTCACAAGCCAATGTGATAATGGAAGGAGGCAGAACGGACCCTAGGAAATATAGGACACTAGCCTCTTCTCCTGTTTTAACTTCGGGCTGCCTTAAGTACAACAGCTTTGCTTCACCAGAAATGCTACTGCTATGAATCCTGACCATGGGACCAACCAATGGCAGCAACTCTAACCCTCCATCGAGTACAGCCTCCCAATCTGTGAGCCAAAATAAACCTTTCTTTACTTTGGGGTAATTAGCTTAAGTTGTTTGTTTTAGTAACAGAAATATGATAAAGTTATATAAACCCAACAGCGAAGGCCTCAAATATAAAGCAAACCTGGTTACAACTTTTTGATTGTTATCAAAGATTGAACCCAGAGCTTCATGTATACATCTTCCATTTCTGAACTAAATGCCATGTTTCAATATCAGATGGAATGTAGACTGTCAACAAAAAACAGATGGCAACATTTAAAACAAGCTAGATAATAATCATATATCAATATTACACCCAAGATCAAAAACTATATATTCTATTCAAGTACATGTAGAACATTCTCTAGGAAACACCATATATTAGGTTATAGAAAAAGCCTTGGGCTGGAGAAATGGCTCAGTGGTTAAGAGCACTGACTGCTCTTTCAGAGGTCCTAGGTTCAAATCACAGCAACCACATGGTGGCTCACAACCATCTGTGATGAGATCTGATGCCCTCTTCTGGTGTCTGAAGACAGGGACAGTGTACTTATATATACATAAATAAAAAAAAGAAGCCTTAATGAATTCAAATAATTCAATCATATAAAGTTTCTTCTTTTATCACAAAAGTGAAGATTAAAGAAAAAAGGCAGCACTAAAAAAAAAAAAACCTGAAAATTTTATTAAAACGGGGAAATTTAACAACACACACTCAACCAGTCTCAACCACTGATTCAAAGGGAAAAAAAAACAAAACAAAAAACAGACAACAGACAAAATAAAAGACAACACCCCAATTGTATGAAATACAGTGATCTCTTAGGTGCAGAGATCCATAGTGGTAACTGTCTACCCAGAAGAGAACAATCTCAAATGAACGTCTTTATTTCACCTCATTTGTAATTTTAAAAATGGAGCAAAGTAAACCTAAAGCTAGTAAAACAGAGGAAACAAAGATCAGAACAGAGATAAATAAAATTCAGAATACACAAGCAAAGTCAATGAAATGGAGATGTTCTGGTTCTTTGTAATGACAAAGAGCATAGGGAACATTAGCTAGAGTAACAGGGGAGACACACGTAAGGATCAAAGCACACAAGAGCAGTTTCCTAGCACAGCAGAACCGGCAGTGATGGACAGCCTACAAAATGGGCAGACAAAATACTGAAACTGTGCTTCCCACCACTTCTTCTGCTGCTTATTCTCTGTTTTTAAGTCAGTCTGACAAATGTCACAAAGAATTTTCAAGTAAGCACCTTAACCGCTATAGGTCTTCTGAAGGAAGATTTCTTTTGCAAGTTTACTAGGGAGGCAGTAGCAGGTATTCCGGATTTCCTTTAATTTGTGTGGTTCTGGAGATTTGGCAGTGAATGACTCCTTTTGCAAACTTAAAATCTCATAAAGTTACCTATTTACCAATATGTCGGAAATCAACCCTCAGTACTTTTTAATAAAGAAAAGTGTTATTCCTTTTCATTCCACTATCTTTTCTTAAAATCCATAATCATCCATGGTACCTGCCCACCTCTGAAATTTCAGTTTACACCTGATCTTACCCTAAATCAGCAAAAACTACAATTCAAATACAGCAAGTGCTTTCATTTTGGTAAGTTACTTGTTACACCACTAGACAGGCTCTTTTTGCATTAAGCTTTCCCTAACAGCAGCTAAGAACAGCAAAGCAGGACACCAGAATCAACCCTCATCATCATAATGTATCTAACTAAACCGCCCATAGCCATTAGCAGAGTCCAGACCACCAAAGACAACCAATATTCCATCCCAACACAACCTTCTTTCTAATCAAGTCTTGAGGAGGAGCCTCAGGCAAAACAAATGCATACTCCAATTTACAACAATAACCTTACATTGGACACTACTTGAAATCCATTTCAATTTGATTTACTATGAAAGTACATCTAAGTAAAACAATTAAGGAAACTGCTTTCCTACTAACATGAAATATATGTCTCAATCATTCTAAAAATACAGCCAGATATGTACCCCTGTCCGTGAAACTACCTTTGATACTGCTGAGGAGGTGACAGCCTGTATTTCCTTAATGATTTTCTTTACCTTATAAATAGCCATTCGATGCTGAGCAATTGTAGTTAGTTTCTCTAGAAGGCCTCGTAATCTCTCCTGTGTTGCATGGGAGATCAAGTTCACAGCATCAGAGTTAAGTTCTGTAATGTCATGCTTTTTACCTGTAGAGGTAGAGAAAATCCATTACATGTTTTAGTAGTGGCTTATAATTGAAATAATTAGCACAGCAGGTATTCAGTTCCCCCTGGAAGTCATACCCATTATGAATAAAGGTTCGGAGATTATGATTTTCCTGGTAAAGTCACAACTTCAAAGATCTTAGACATTACATTAATAAAACCTAGCCTGGAGCCTCAGAAAATATAGACATTGTTTCCCTTAGCCTCTAGAATCATTCTCCTTGCAAGGTCATTTATAGGACAAAGTTAATAAGAACACAAATCAAGTTTAGTGTTCAGGGAGGAAAATGGTAACTGCAGAAATTAGTACTATATTCTGTTAATTTTATTAATTAAAAAATGGAAAGTCACATTTTACCATTTGACATTGTTAACACTTCATGACATTTATTTCGGTGAACTCAAATTATAAATCTGTTAATTCCTTGTCTATATACTTCTTGTTCGTTGCTAATTATATTTTTCACTACTCATGTTTCCAACAGATTAACCTGTTAAATTACAAGCTAAAATATGCTCACAACCTCATCATTTCATTATTAATTTCAATAACTTCTTTTTTATGAAAAATTGTTTTATCCTGGTAGTAATAAGGAAGAAAGTTTTAGGGAAGAAAATAAAAAGGCAATAACAAAAGCAGCAGCTTTCTTACAGACAATCATCAGTGTTTAAACTATTTCTTAGGGGCAATATAGCTAGCTGCCTAAGTAGATATGCAAATCTAAACATACAGGCAATAAGTAATCGAGGTACATATACTTTTAAAGACTGTGTATCTATGTCTGTGTTTGCCTACGTGTGTCTTGTACATGCATTTATGTATATTCACATGTGTAAGGAGTGCTACTGACCTAGTCCACATATTGCAAACAAGTGTTTTATCCACTGAGCCACTTCTCAAGGCATCTATGGTTGTTTTAAAACACACACACACACACACACACACACACACACACACACACACACACACACACCTTTGTAATAATTTAAAAAGTGTTTGATTTTTGTATGCTAATTTATATAATACATACTCATATTCTCAAAGGCTAAACTACAGCAAAAATATATTATAACTCAATGCACTTTGATATTACCACATAGTAAATTTAAACTTAATTTGAAATGTAGTCCATAGTAAACTAAATAGAAAGAAAATTTAGAATTATCCGACTTCTTTGAAACTAAGCCTTCAAAATGTAATTCATTAGTTTGTGAAAAACTGAACTCATTTCCAGTTTCAGACTGAAATAGAGGGAAAAGAAAAACCCACCACAAAAATACAACTTCATTAAAATGTACAGCATAAACAGTTAATTGGGCCTTCTACATTCATTGCACTTCCAGGACCTAAATCAATTCCTAGCACAGTGTCCACGGCTTATAATGTGACTCTAGTTCCAGGGAATCAATGTCTGTGGCCTCCATGTGCGTCAGAACTCACATGCAAATACAGACACATACATATACAAGTTTAAACAATAAAAATAAATTACAACTAGACATAGGGTAGCCAAGGTACTTCATAATTCATTTTTTTTTAAATGAGCACTTAAAATTAGTTCTTGGGGAAATATTTTTGAAAATAACTATATTAAAAAGATAAAAAACAGAAATAATTTATCTATTTAGAAATCTATGCTGTTATAGAAAGCTGTGGGTTTGATTCTCTGAATATCAAATTAATAATAATAACTGATACTCTTTTTTAAAACCTGTACTATTTAGGTAGTGGTAATGAACAAGTGTTAATAAATAAGTCCTGAGGGTATGCAACAGCAAGAGCCTTCACTAAGTTAGAAACCAGTCTGAGAGCACAAGTTAAAACTATAGATTAATTCCCACTTTTAGCACATTTAAACAAAGTCAACATAATTAAGGAGAGCTAGTTAGTGCTTGGCTTCTTACTACTGACTATATTGTATGTCTGCAATTTAATTTAGGAAATTAGAGAAAAAAATGAAGAATGCTGACATTTAATCTAACCTTCACCCTGGAAAAAATTCTCAAAAATTCTTTCAGAAGACATGTAATTTCTAAAATTGTTTTTAAGATACGTTTTACTGATTCTGTGAGTTTCACACTTTGTACCCTAGCCCAACTCTTCTCTGCCCCTTCTTATCTGCACTCTGCCCTGGCAACAGCCCCATCCCTGAAAAAGAAAGTAAAAAATAAACACAGTATAAAGTCATCTCAGGTGCAGGTCTGCTTTCCCTCCTACTTGCTAAAGGTGGCAAGGGGCAGGGGGCAGGGGTGTCGGGCTAGGTCTCCAGTGCTAATGCCCTTGGACTGGCTCACCATTGCCTTTACCACCAAGGCCAGCCAGCTGTGCTACCAAGGTGAGGTACAGAACCTGTGCTCCAGATTGCTGTGTCTGGTGAGGAACAGGGCCAGCTTTCCTTCCTGCTGTTGATAATGTGGAAGGCATAATTTCTACTTTTAAGGAATGCCCTCAGATGATACCTATTCTGTAAAAAAGGAATTTTATTATAAATAGAAAATATCTCTAGAAAGAAATTAACATTCACTCCTTGGCTTTCTCCTTTAAGCTTAGACACTTCAGAGAATTTTTGTAGTTTACATTTTGTATTATACTGTTTGTGTTTCATTAATAACTGAAAATAGAAATAGTTTCCCAATCGTTCCTAAAACAGAGGTTGCCAAACTACAGTCAATAGGTCAAAACTCATCTCTCTCATTTTAAAGGAATCAACCACATGGAAGTTTATGCCTCCCCAAAATGCATGCAGAAGCTCTGTCCATGACTCAGTCAGGGTAACTGGAGTGGAGACCCTTGGGATTAACTAATTCACAAGGAATAAGATAAAAGTAGATCACATAAGGGTACAGCATAAAGAAAACTGTCCTAGGATCACCAAGAAGGCCCTGACCAAAAATCCCGAAGAGTATACAGATCTGGCTTCCCTACTCCACAAGTGTCAGAAGCCTTCACATACGATATCCTGTTATGGAAGCCAGGGCCCAATAAGAAACAGTCCTGCTCATCTGTCCATAGGATGTTCATGTTTGCTTTTGGTCTGGACCAAGAGGGCTCAGCAGCTGTGGCACAAAGTGGCCCTATCACCTAAACATATGTGGGAAAATGTTTTTGATTATTATCTTAACATGTCTTCAAACTTTAAGAAAACGACCATACAGGGAATCACTGTCTGGCTCAGTGGTTAGGAACACTGGCGGAGGATCCAGACTGAGTTCCAAACACCCACACTGTAAAGCTCACAATCACCTCTAACTCCAGCTCTAGGGGACTCACACATCTGCCCACTGCAGGCACCCCACACTAGTGCATAAACCCCCACACAGGACACATATACACAACATTAACAGTAATATTTAATATTTTTAAAACTGAAAACAATCATTTAATTAAGATTTTAATCAAACTAAAAATAAAATGTGGAAGGGAAAAAGAACTGAACCAATGCTCTGGATAATGTGGCACCACAAGCAAGATGATTAGTTTTTCTCAATAGAGGCTTGTTTCAAACGGACAAAAACTAACCAGGAGAAGCTACTATTAACTGCTTGCTAAATAATACAGCCTTAAAGTGTTCAACATAGTATACATAAAATACTTATTGTTAATTATGAAGTAGATCAAATATTGTATAATTCATACAAAATCTGCAATCTTGTCTATTGTTACATTTAATATGAGGCCTTATAGTTCTTTCACAAGTTGAAATTTGGTTCCTAATGATGAGTACAGTATCTTCCATTTTCTTTCATTCACTGCAGCCACCTAAAAACCACCCTAAAACCTAGAGAAAAATCTTAGTATTCTAGCTCAGCTTTCTTTACAATAAAAGTAAAATTAAATTTTGGGGTTGATATAAGGAAAAAAAAATTGATTCTCATCAGGTATGCTTATAATTAATAACCACAATATCTAACAAACTTTTATTGTATACATGCATATATCTAAGGACTAACAAGGAGTAAGATTTCAAAAATAAGTATACATTAAATATTTGTGTAAAATATGTATCTCTATTACTCTGTCATAAAAATGAATAAACTATTAACTTATATTATCTACCCAGAAATAAAAAGTTGTCATAATGATTTTTAAATAAAATGCTTTATTCTGAAATATTCTAGAAATCTTAAGAGCATTCCTAGAGCCTTTTATAAGCTTTAGAGTCCCAGGCCATCTCTTTAAAGAACATTTCCCTCAACAAACATTTCTATCGGGTCGATAATCATGATTCTATACTTACCAATGTCCAAAATTCTCTTTTGTAGAGCTCCAATGAGAAGGAATGGCTCTTCTTTACAGGACTGAATGAGTGTGCCAACAAAGTCAGAATGTGTTGCTAAGATGCAGGCGTTCTCTTCATCAAGGTTGACCTCTGCCATGCAAGTCACATCATTGATGTCATCTTCACCTCTAACCGGAGAAAAAGTTAGGTTGGGAAGGGTGTGTGTATGTGAGTGCACGCACATGCATTCATGTATATACACAGTTTAGCCACGTGTGGTAGTGCCCTCTGTAATCTCAGTACTGGAGCAGCAGAGGCAGAAGAAACAGGAGTAAAGGTCATTATTGGCTTCAGAGCCAGTTCAAGGTCAGTCTGCTGCATAGAAAAAAAAAAAAAAAAGACAAACGAAACAAAAAACAAAACCAGATCGTTCTTATCAATAACAACATTATTTTATTGAGTTTACCCAATGAAGTGATGTTAAAAATGCCTATCTTTCTCCTTAAGCTTTTAAAATTAAAATGGCATCACTAAGCACAAGATATGTTTTCCTGGAGAAGAAATCAGAACCTGCTGTGTGGTACAGAACTTATCTTTTCCTGCGTGGTGAGACACACAAAAAAGGGTTTAGACTTACCCAAGCAACCCACAAATCCTCTACAATGAAAGGCAAGTAAATGAAACCCAACTCTTTGCTTTCATCCAGGATTGTTAAAAGCCCCTCAGATTTCCCATGAGCACTCCACTACTCCACGTAGTAGCGGCAGAAACACTAGGTCACAAGAAGTCCTATCACATAAAATCCCTTGAGAAACTACTTATTGTAAAATCTATTTTTAAAATTAATTTTGTTTTTATGACTCTGATTTTTTTTTTACATGCTTGCTCTTACCAAATGAATACATTGAAACATACCCTTAAGCAATGGGCTACAAAGAACCTATAGGCAAAATATTAAAAAATTCTATACATGATCATACACATATACAAAGCCAAACATGAAATGGGTTCTCACAGGACTGCTATTTGGCTGTAATACTAACATGAGGATGTGCACATAAGTGAGGAAATACAATAAAATTCCATCTAATCATCCTTCCCACCATGTATAATGACAGTCTACTTGTTCATGACTTACATACAGATATACAAAGGTCTGATACTTTATATTAATGGTGTCTGATAAATAGATAGGCAAACGGCACACCACAAATTCCATGTCCAACAGACTTTTAATTATACATCTCCTATGATGATCATTTGTGTAGAGAACAAGTTATAATTATCAAACACTTTAGAAATGAAAACCCCTTATGTCCACCTTTAAAAAGTAGGACATAAAGTTAAGGGAGGAAGTCCCCACATTAACATAGAGAAATGAGCCAAATGAAAGAAAGGTGACAGACACAAGCCTAAAGTAAAAAAAAGAACAATGCTTTACCATCAAGCAGCCCACTAATAGCTCAACATTACAGGTGTGTCTGTACTAGGGCAAAGAAAAAAAAGAACAAATTAATATCTCAAAATACTAATAAAACATTCATTATAAAGAAAATAAACTCCATCTAGTGAATGTAAAAAGTTCTCAGTGGCTTTAAAAATCAACTTCCAACTGATATAAATCAAGTGGTATGTCCAGATTTAAAAGTTTAAACACGAAGTATAAAAATGGTAGGAATAACTACCTAACTAGGATCACACTCTAAAGAAATCTTTTAAAAGGCGTAAGTTAATTTACCAGAGTTTGCAGCGTCCCTGAGCACTAGATAGAGAATAAGGAGCGCTGCACTCCAGCTCCTTAGAGCCACTACAGAAGGTGATATTGACTACACGTAAAAATAGAGCATGCTCCTCAATCTTTCCATCAAACAAGATGACCATTGTTTGTAACGGAATACATCACTCTAACATGAGCATTATACAGTGTGTTATGTAAGTATGTATTAAAACATAATATAGTATCTACAAATGTGTATTATAGATTGATTCCAAATTTCCCGAGGAACCACCATATTGATTTTCAAACCGGTTGTATAAGTTTGCATTCCCACCATCACCTGAGGAATGTCCCTTGCTCTACACCCTCATCAACAAGAGTTGTTACTTATGTTTTTTAATTTAATCATTCATATACCTCAAGACCCAGCTATACCATTCCTGGGCATATACTCAAAAGACGCCTCGTCTACCACAAGAACACTTGATCAGCTATGCTCAAAGAAGCTTTATTTTTAATAGCTAGAAACTGGAAGCAACCCAGATGTCCATCAACCAAAAAATGAGTAAAGAAAATGTGGTACATTTGCACAAAATAGAGTACTACTCAGCTGTTCAAGATAATAACAATGTGAAATTTATAGGCAAATGGTGAAAGTAGGGGGAAAAAATTCAACTTGAGTTAGTTTAAGTCAGACCCAGAAAGACTTACAAATTTTGTACTTAGTTATAAACGGAAATTAGCTGGTAAGTAAAAGATGATCATGCTACAGCCCACACACCCAGAGGCTAAGTAACAAGAAGGGCTCAATGGGGGACAAATGGATCTCACTAGAAAAATAGATTTCACAGGTACACTGGGACAGGTGGGATCAGCCTGGAGAACATACTCCTTACAGGTAACTATAGAAACTAATCAAATTGAATTTATATATTTAGGAAGGAGGGAAGAGGGGAGGAAGAGAGGGAGGGAGAGAGAGAAAGAGAGAGAGAGGGAGAGAGAAATAAAAGTCCATTATTTTGAGTTAGTACAAAGTCAGGGGTATGTGGGAAGGCCTGGAAGGAGGTATATTATATATTACAATTTCAAAAAATTAGTTATAAATAAATTAAAAGTTTATGCAGCTGGAGAGATGGCTCTGCAGTTAAGAGCACTTGCTGCTTTTTAAGTAAGCCAGCCCCAGGTAGATGTCCTTGTAAGAGCTGCCTTGATCATAGTGTCTCTTTCCAGCAATGGAAACCCTAAGACGGCTGCATGGCAAGCACGTTATCAACAGAGCCATGTCATCATCAGCCTCATTTATTCCTTAGACAGCACAACTGAGTAACGTGAGCCATACTTAGAAATTTGAGGTTGACACCAAAGTTTCAGACTCTGCCCGAGCAATCTAATCTGTAAGACAGTTGTGATAAGTGTGAATCTTCCGTTTCTACTCAATCATCTCATCTAAAAAAATGAAAATAAAACTTGACAGGTGTTAAATGTTCTTGAATGAAAGCCATGATAAACTAAAACTATATTAGAAACTAAGCATGAAATAAAAGGCAGACCCTCCTGCCCCTCAACTCTTTATCTTCTTTCTCTTCCCTTTTGTCTCAGTAATCCTCAATAAACCTCTTCCATGTGGAACCGCAAATAAATGAATGAATGAATGAATGAATAAAACCAAGCATGAATATTTTTGAAGAATGAAATAAAAAGCCCACCATGTTAAATAACTTAGATGTAAGCAGTATCTCATCCTTCTTTTCATAAAGCCTCTCTAACATGTGCTCTGAGTCTCTCACTTTCACTTCACCAAACACTGTGTGACTCTGCAAATGAACAGGTTTTCAGATTACATTTGAGAGAGGCAGGTACTTCTTAAACTGTGGTGAATATCAGAAATACTTTAAAACATTTCTAAAACAGATTCTAGTCATTCCTTGTCCCCAGGTATGCCATTCTGGATAAGCCTAGAATCCAAACATCAAGCAAGTTTACTAGGTAATCCCGAAATTACTGATCTATATGTTAAGGTGTTTCCACACGTACCAACAGACTTTTCCTATCTTTGAACTTCTCACTTATATTATGAAATAGCATGAATCACAACAGTATTATCAACCTCTTTGATCCTTCTTGGGGATAGGCATGACCAATAAACCTAACTCCAGGCCTCATAGCTTTTAACCTTTGCTCATGGTGTGCTCACTTTTTATCAACTTTTTTATATGTTTAAGTACAAAAATGATTTTTCCTGAACATCATTTACTATGTATGATAAACTAGGTCTGCAACTTAAGTTATATTAGTAAATCGTCATGTGCTGTATGTAGCTGTTGGAAAGTACAAACTCTGAAAGTACAGTGGGAGCTCTAGTCTCAGACTCAAGTATGTCTGTCAGCAGTGTGAAGACCCTGGCTGGGCAGGCTGACCTCCTCCACTGTGACATTAAAAATACTGCACCCTTGAGAACAGCTGGAAGGTAAAATATTTCTAATGGAGGTCACAACTGGTTATCTAATGTCATAAAAATCCCTTCAGTGAGACGAGCAGGTGGACGCTCACTCAAGGAGAAAACTCTCTGCTCTGCCTACAATTCTCAACTGGTTACTCCCATGACTGTTTATCAGGCCTTCCCTAGTCATTTCTGCTAGGTGCTGCAAATATCTGATTTGATGATCGCATTTAGTTGCTACTTTTATTCTTTTAATTTTTCTTTATCTTTTTAATTTGTTCTTTTAATTGCTATAAGCAATAAACTCACTCACTCAAAATCAAAGGTATGGAAACTGTAGAGAATTTTCTATACAGAGCAATACAGCAGCTTAGAAAGACTTCATGGTCTCATTTCTAAGATATTATTTGTAGTTCCCTGTGTGGCAGGTCAGGGATTTAGCTGCTATCTTTTAGTTGGATTTTAACACTGTGATAATCTACCGTGGGCCTGGCTAACATGAATATATCTTCTCTCTCTCTACTAGCTCAAAGATGGGAGAGTTTGGTTTGTTCACCAGACATTTTTTGTGTCTTTTTAAAAGTCACTCTCCTAAAATGATTAAACATGTATTAGCAGCACATAAATAATACATAGAATTGATATATTTGTATGCACAGCACATAACACACTAAACAAGATTCATATGTTTAAAGGTAAACACAGTCTAAAATATGTTAGAGAACCTGGTTCCCTTTGCAATATGAAAAAAACTAAGTATCAATTTAGAAGTAATACAGCGTATGAAATAACATTATTACCTTGTTTGAGATGAAACCTGAATCTCTGGTGCCCTCTGGTGTTTTAAACACTATACAACTTCTAATATTCATCCCAGAATTTACCAAGAAGCTAAATACAAAATGGGATTTTCTAGTGAAAAAGTTACAAATTCACAACAAAAGTTTAGATTAACCAGGTATCTTTCAACAACAACAACAACAACAACAACAACAACAAAGCAATTATCAAATATCATGAAATCCAACCTAGTTTAGTCAAGACGGCCTAACAACATATACAGCTGTTCCTTCTTACTTAATATAAGTCAACATTAAGGGTCTGATTTTACTTTCATTTGGGCTAGGGTAGCAATAATACTATTCAAAACACTCTATATCCATTTCTTAATACACTGTAATATGTGAAAGATTGCATATGACACAAATTATCAAGAAGTATTTTTTTAGGACTATCTTAGTGCAAAAATTAAAGACCCGAATTAAAAAAAAAAAAAAAAAAAAAAGACACCAAAAAATAAACACTGTAGAAAATTCAGCCATTTCAACAAATAGTGCTAGGAACTGAATATCCACAAATAGAAGAATGAAAGTAGATTCTTATCTCTTAACCTCTAAGAAAAAAACAACTGGATCAAAAAAGAAATGGAATAAACACCTTAATGTAAGACATGAAATTCTGGAAAAAATGTGGTCCCATCTATACAATGGAAGACTATTCATCTTTTAAAAACAAAGGCATCATGAAATTTGCAGGCAAATGGGTGGAACTTGAGAATATCACAGAAACTAAACCACCACCCAAAGAGCATGAAGGGACTGGATATAAGCCCCCTCCCCACATTTGTAGCAGATGAGCAGCTTCGGCTTCATGTGGGTCCCCTATCAAATGGAGTGAGGACTCCCACTGAGGCCCAACCAAGCAGTATGTGCTTAGTTCTACTGGGTTGGATGGTATGGGGGAAGGGGAGGGGTGGGCTTCCCCCTCTCTGAGAAGGGGTTGAGGTAATAAAGGGAGGGATTTGTAAACTAATAAACAGGTTTTTCAAAATGCATTGAAAAATGAGCATGTATAATTTGTGTCTGCTATTTATAAATTATACTCAGTAAAATGCTGTTAGAAATTTTAATTTCTAATTTTATTAGTATGTATGGTTGTTCTACCCACATTATGTCTGTGGAAGAGGACACTATATCCATTACAAATGAAGTTACAAAAGGTTATATAGCACACGGGTGCTAGAAATCAAACCAGGGTTATCTCTTATCAGAATGTTTTACAGGCATTCAAATCTGTTTGTTTAGACATTATTCTTTACCATCCATTTTCCCTGAAACTTTACTTCCACCATACATCAGATAAAGTTTTAACTACTGGTTTTCTTTACCTGAAGCTTGTTGGTCCATTTTCTTTCACTTTATTGTTCTGAATATTAGATGTTTGAGCTTGAAGCGACAAAAGTTTGTTTCCAGGCAGAGTAATTTGCTTTATGATGGAATCTGTAAAAAACAAAACAAGAAAGAAAAAAGTAGACCTCCCCCCAAAAAAGGTAATCATGTCACATTAGAAAAAATTCATAGCAGGATTTAATAAATATGAAATAATCAAAAGATGTCCTAAGCTACCCAGAACTATGTTTAAATTTAAATAGGCTAATGAATGTAAACCCTGCATAAGAAACCAGCTTACAAACATCTCTGGATTATGTTTCTATATACTCTCAAATTGTCTTTAGAATTAGCGTTATTATAAAAACATCATGCTTGAAAAGTAACTGCTGATAATATGTCATTTATATTGGTTTATTTTTAACACTTATTTACTGCTAGAATGTTTTACATAATAATACAATACTTTAAGCAATTGTTTATTTCAAAACTATATACATGCCTAAAATGCAATGTTTATGTAAATGTAACAGATATTTTACATTTCTCTTCTCATACACTTCTCTTGATTTCTCTTAACACAACAAGTGCAAGCCCTGCCACGTTCCAGATGCACTGGGAAGAAGGAAACTTACTGGAATGCATTACAGTGTTCACTGATGTCTTCTGCCCACAGTTCAGAGTGCTCAGTGGTGAGGAATGGGAAATGGAGGTCACTTGATTTGCATTGCCTCCTGAAGGCTGCTGGACTACCTGAAACAAAGAGAGCTCATTATGGCCACTCAAGGAACCATACTTAGCAATGAACAAGAGCTTCCATTTTTAATAGTTTGACTTTGTTTAGCTATATATACCTCTAGCTAGCACAATAAGAATGCCTACATAAAATTTATTTTTTTACTTTACTAAGACAAGATCTTAGGATGGCCCCTGAATAATGGGGATCCTCTTGCCTCAGTTTCCCAAATGCTAGGGTTTATGTGTATACTACCACACCCAGTTTAATTTGTATGTAGCAAATTATCTTGTTCAAATGTAAAAAAAAAAAATGGATACATTAAATATTTTCTACAGCGGAATCCAAATAAGTTTAGGGCTGGAGAGATGGCTTAACAGTTAGTGCACTGGCTGCTCTTCCAGAGGTTCTGAGTTCAATTCCCAGCAACTACATGGTTGGTCACAGCCACCTATAGGGGGATCTGATGCCCTCTTCTGGCAGGCGGATGTGTATGCAGCAGAGCACTCATATTAAATAAGTAATTTTTTAAAAGAAATTTTATACATACTACCTTTATTTCTTAATTTATCATGAAAACTTTCAAGCATATCAAAAGCAGAGAACAAAGTGAAACTACCTACACCACTACCTAGACTAAGCAAGGATCAATTCTTACAGAATCATGTTTCACTTTTACCTTTTCCTCACTTTCAAATTATTTAAAACAAATCTAAGAAATATCTTTGTCCATAATATTTCAAAATATATCTACCAAAGATAAAGACTTTTATCTACTATTTTTAAAAAGTGTTATCTTAAATCCATCAGAAAGTGCTGTTCTCCCAAATAATAGTTACAGGAATACAGTAATAGTTAAGGATAAAGAAAGATGGTAACAAGATAATTACTTTAGCTTCAAAGACAAGACAGAAAAAGCAGAGTGTCACATTATCAGTTCAAAGAAAAGCAGTCATCCTGTATTTGGGCCAGCTGCTGATAGGGATAATAATAAATTCTTAAACTTCTGTTTATTATAGAGTGATGGTCTGCCCAAGAGACATGCTTCTGAGTAAAAAATTTATTAAAAAATATCTGTAATTAAAATATACAAACCAAGTGTGTGCAACTAAATACATATCTCAAGCAAGGTATGGGAGGCAGGAAGACCTATGTGAGTTCCTGTTCTGTACAGCAAGTTCCAAGCCGGCCAGGGCTATGCAGTAAGACCTGTCTAATACAATACTGTCTCCTTGGAGAATAAACATAGAATAAAATAATACTATTGTTATCACTCTTTGATAATAGGAATCTCCTAGCAAGTGAATTATAAATTGGAATAATTCAATTGCCATCATTCTTCAGAAAGAGAAAAACTGTGTGTGTGTTTATGTTTTGTCTTTGATGCTTCAGCTTTACCCTGAGTAAGTCGGATTGCAGACCTGAACCATTAAGTCAGGGTAGAAAAGAACCCTTGCAGAAATAGCACATGTCAATGGAGCAGATTCCATGCATATTTTGAAGTACTGGAGCTTGGGTTTAAAGTACACGAACTAATACACATTTATGCATTTAGAATCTCCGAAATTTTGCCTTTTCTCCTTATAATTGTGTTTTTCCATCTCCAGAAAATATTCAGTTTACTCTCCAAAATATCTGACTTTCTTGGAGGAAAAAAAAAAGAGGCCAGGGATTTTTAATGAACCTTCTCATTCCTGAATTTTGTTTGTGAATGCTGTACATTTGTGTAATTTTACTTTTAATTTAATCTGGTAAAACTAATTATAAAAATTTAAATTTTAAAATTAAACTGACTAAATTTGCAATTTTTGAGTTCTGAATTAAATTAGTTTTGCTAACTAAAATTGAAAATGATCTTTTGTTTAAATGAATAAAACAACTAAAAGAAAACTTTCAAGCATCAAATTGAGGGACTAGGAATTATCCCTGGTAGGCAGACAGGCAGGGAGAGAAGCCATGTTTAGGCAATAAAGATGATAAACTTCTAAGGTGGTCGGCTTCTTCTCTTCACAGAAGATGCACTAGCTCAAAGCTGCACAAGTTAGACAATAGTTGTGAACCAATCAGCCACCCTGTTCTGTTTCCTCTGATAACCCTATATCATATAGCCTCTTCAGAGACTTCCAGGAAGACTCAGCACTGAAGAACTGGATCTCCAGCTTCCAGAAAATGACCTGGACCAAAACCCACAGACAACTACCTGACTGTTTCTATATAAAAAAGTTAAGGGTAAAATAGTAAGCTCAGTATTTATGTTGACTGTATAATTATTATATAAAAATGATAAAGAGGCAGTAAGTTTAGTCATTCATAAAAAATTGAATTTTTACAAAAATTTCCAGAACTACCAAGTAGGTTCACATTTCAAGTATTTAATACAAAATAGAAAGCTTACACCTCAAAAAACGGAAACAAAAAAACCAAAAACAATTTTAGCTCATAGAACCCCTGAATATAATAAAACAATAGTTAACAAAGGAAAAAAGGGTAGAATGTAAAGAAAAGAGAACATGCAGTAATAAATCTACTTTTTAAAGTGGTGGTAGGTAGAATACAACATTTCATAAAATCCTATGAATGGAAGCCAGGTATGGCTAGTTTGGAAGAATTCCTGCAAGTTCAGTTAGAGATATTATTCAAAAGACTAAAGATATAAAATTATCCAGAATTATACTAATCAAAAGTAAATATTAATAAAACCTTAAGCTCATGATTTATTATCATAGTACACATCATCAACTGGCTGACTGCAGAGCCTAAAAGATGCCATTGATGCTAAAGCTGAGGTTGAGGTTAAGGCTCATCTCAGAAAGGCCCTATCGTAAGCAGATGCTCTCTCTTCCTTGGAGCTAGAGCTCAAACAGATTATCAAGCTGGCACTGCTCATGAAAGAAGGAAAGAAAGAAGTGGCAATAAAACATGTGATGAAGAATGCCTGAAAAGAGAGGGGCTGAGTGGAGTTCTGGGGCCCAGAAGGTGGTCCAGGACTTTTGCAAATGTAGACCAGTGCCCACAGGTCATCTAGGAGCTCTCAGAACACATGCCAAAACTAGAAACTGGTATAGTTTCAGGAAAGCAAGAATACAGTCTCCTTCAGCCATTCTGCTTTTGAGGTTTTTTTTTTTATTTCAGTCCCATGGTGTAATGTGCAGATATGTGATCTGATTAGTGAGAAACCACACTCGTTTCAAAGGCAGGTCTCCTTAAATCACTGTTCCAGACCCCATGAGGTAATTGTACTCTATTTCCCCCTTGATGTAAGAGCTGCTAAGAGACTGATCTAATCTTTCTCAGACTTTTAGGAAATGTAAATAAGAAATCATAAACAATTAACTTTGTATCATATTCTGTTAATTGTGTTTATGTGGTTTTAATGACATTGAGAATATATTTTAAGGCAGTGCCTGGCAAGACATGCCCTGAATTAAAGTTATCATTAGCCATTAGCCAAACATAGAATTATTAAAGAAAGCTAGCTACACCTGAGAGCCAGGAGCATATTCTTTATAATATATCCTTTTTATAATGAGTAGCTCGACCACAGATATGATCCAATGTGGATATTTCTGTTTTTAATTGACCATGTGTGATATTTCTTATAAACTATAAAGAATGTTTGCTTGTTTTTAGCACTCCTAAGTATTTTCCCCTCACCTAAACATAGAATTAAACTGGGCTATATTTTATTATAAAGTCAATGATATTTTTAATTACTTCTCAATTTTAAGTTCTATCTAATTTCCAAGGCTATAGGAGACACTTTCTGCTCTTACAGAAGATCTACGCATGACTCACACCACCCACGTAGCAGCTCACCACCAACTGTAACTCCACTTCCAAGGACTCCCATACCCTCTTCTGGTCTCCAAAGGCACACACATAGTGCACAAACATATATTCAGAAAAAATATTCATAAACCTAGATTTGCCTTTAAACTAAAGTACTAACACCAATAAAAGTTCCTAGAGTTAAAGGTAAAATGCCAACTTTTCAAGTCAACGTTTGAAGGCATGTCTCAGCTCAATCTGGAATATTGTGATTCTAGTTATCATAAGTAAATGTTATAAAATGAATTTACAGTGTAGCTTTACTATTTTTCCCCACTGTGGTTTTTTCCTATTTAACAGGTAAGAGGCTAATTTGCTACCTAAAAATACATTTTAAGAAAAAGCAGACTTTTTTACATTTTAAAGAATAAAAATAGGGGGAAAACATCATTAAGGTGTACCATTAGATTTTCTGTTACACTTTTTCTGTGATTCTAATGATTTCCAGTGAATAATATGTCAAACCTCCAAGAGATATTATCAGCAGCAGCTTTCAGCTTCAGGATACTCTAGAAAACTGGTAGTGTTTTTTTCCCAAAAGAATAAGCTAATGGACTACCACTAGATAGGTCACTTAGTATGTCTGAATTCTTAGTCTTCCCTTACCTTTTCTTTATCAAAAAAAAAAAAATAGCTTTAAATTCATAACACATTAATGATACACTTTTCCTAAAAAGTATGCAAGTAACCAAGTATTATCACAGCTCATGGACCTTTATGCTCTAGTCAATCAAAAAGATTAGCACCAACTTAAGAACTAATAATGGCCAACAGAGAAGATTCTAATTCTGCTCAGTCCTACCACAGAGAGACCTGTCCCTGGAACAGTTCCCCATTGCCCAGAGCAGTACTGAAGAACCACTGATTTGAAGACTGCCTTATGCTAGGCAGTGGCACACACCTTTGATTCTAGGACTCAGGAGGCAGAGTTTGCAGCTAGCCTGATGTATATAAGTGAGTTCCAGGACCTGGTCTAGCTTTAGGTACCCAGGAAAACCCTAACCTGTGTATTGTTCCACTTGAAATTCCAATGAAGAGTGTTAAGGCTAAGATGAGAGTTCTCTAAGTGGTTGTTATCCTGACTACTCAACAATTAGACTGCCCTTCAATCTGGTCACCTTCTGTGCCTGAAGATGATGCCTCTGTCTCTTCACACAGTATGACTAGGAAGCATACACAAGACAAATAGAGTAAACACAATCAAAGAGATCCTAAACACAGCATATCTAACACAAACATTTATAAACGAGAACAGCCATCAAACAAACAAAAGATCAGCAAGCTGTGTTAAGAACTGCACTTAGAAAAGTGATTTTAAATTAATTCACCACGTACAATCTCCCAAGGGTCAACAATACCTTCATAGTTTGATAAGAATATGTCTTCCTGAATAAAGTTGAAAGAAAATTCTAAACAATGTCTAAACAATAAACAGCTAAAATCCCCTTCTTTTATCAAAAACTCTAGTCAACCTACCAGGAACAGAAATACACCCCTATCTCTAGTCACTTTATACACATTGTCTCTCTTACTCTCTTACTTAGCATTTTTTTAAATATTAAAAGCAAAAAAGCAGCTCAAGAGCCACACCTAAAGGCACAGGCCTAAGACACTAGTTACTTGGTAGGATAAGGCAGAAGGACTGAAAGTTCAAGGTCAGCCTGGCAAGTGAGAAAAAAAAAAAAGGTGCTAGAAAGATGGTTCAGCAGATAGTCACATGAAAGCTGGGAGAGCAGAGCCTGCCTGGAGAAAGAGAAACAGGAGAACCCCACTGTGGAGGGAATGGAGAGACAGCTCTGTTGTTAAAAGTGCTTTTTTGCTCTTCCAGAGAACACAAGTTCATAACCCCACATTCATAAATAAAAGGTAATCTTAAGGAAAAAAAAAAAAAAAACGAACAGGGTGGAAAGCTCTCCAGAAGAAACCCCATTGCCAACCTCTGGCCACACACACTAGGGGTGTGCGGGAACAGACCAAGATGGAGACTGAGATCTACAGAGACAGAGAGACAAAGGCACTTAAGTCTCCAATTTTAAAAGGTTTTTAAAAGGCCAATGATGTAGCTCAGTGGTAGAATGCTTGCCCAGGACACTTAAGAATGCACAGTCTGCAGCACTGAAAAAGAAGAAAGGAAAGAAAGAAAAAAAAGAGAATGGGAAGGGGGCAGGAAAGGAAGGAAAGGGGCAAATAGACATAACAGTTTGAAGTACACAGTGACAACTTCCATAACTCTCAGATGTTCAGTAAAAACTATGTGTGCATTGTCTACAGAACTAGAGAAAAGGCAACTAAACAAGTGAGGTGAAAGAATTTCACTAAGTCAAGTCTGGGAAGTGTACAGTCTTGACAGTTTTCTGGGTGTGTGAATATTTGGAGTGGCTGAGGAAGAAATGAAATGGTACTCACTAGCTGCTTGACTTTGCCTGCCTGTGGAATGCCAGCTGCCTGTGGAAGGAGGGGGCTCGGCTGTGCAAGTGTGATCTGGACTGGAGTGCCAACGGCAGGTTTATCGGCTCTGGTCCCAGCAGAGGGAATGGCAGGCTTCACAGATGGGAGACAACGAGGTGTAGCTGACGCATCTCCAAAAGTTGCTGATGGAATGGACAGTGTTACTGCTGTCCCAGACACAACTGGATTCTCGGGCTGAAGGGACACTGCTGTCACTGCATTTGGTACCGATGTTGTAAGTGGTTTTGAAGTCTGAAGCAAAACAGTGGCAGTTGTTGTACCTCCTGTTGCAGCAGCTGGGGCCACCGAACGCAGTGTGACAACTCCAGTGTTTGCCCCTCCTGGACCAGCAAGTGGTTTCAGAGTCTGCTGAACAGACAGAGTTCTGGGTGCTGCTGCTCCAGACACAAGGACTGGGGAGACTGTACTTGTCACCACGGGAGACGTTGCTGTTGTCACAGTACAGGAAGAAATGACCACACCACCAGAAACTTCCTTAACACAGTTCTCAATGAAGCTCTGGGAGTTCGGAAGAAGCTGTCTTAAGGCAACCACACTCTTCTAGAAACAGTAGAGGAAAGGAAGATACAGATAATTGAATAAGCTAAAAATAACCCAAAATTTGTAATAAACAACATCAAATTAAGTAAGTACATCAAGTGTTTCTATTAAAAAAACTGTTATCATTTTTGTTTCCCTTTCAGTATCCAGATACAATAAATTTAAAGGTTGAAGTGCTTTCTCAGTGAAAAAATAATTTAAATAAAAAACAGTAAATTTATTTTGGATATGTCAATGATCAACTTGATAAAATAAAACACTGTAGTTTACTTCTCCCTACTCATCTAAACCCACAGGCAGATTATTATTACTTTAATATGTATAAAATTATTTATAACCGAAGAATCAGGGTCATTTTGTTAAGCACCTTTCAAGCATTGAATGTAAAGCCTTTACATCAAAATAAGAATAACACAAAATAAAAAATGACTTAAGTTTCAACTGAAAATGTAAAAGAAATACCTAATTGGAAACAAATGTTGAAGTATTGAGAGTTAGACAATGTAAGTGTGTATTAATTATCTCTTAATCATAGCAGGATTAACCTGAAAGGCCAAATGTATCCTCTTCTCTATGAAGCATTTAATAACTCAAATTCTCTCTGCTCTAGGTGATGCCAGGAATTATCAAGTATTAAAAAACAAGCAAATCCAATGCTTAGTAAACTACAAACACAAAAACAAAACAAAAAAAAAAACAAAACAAAAACAAAAACAGTAAGAGCTGGAATGGAGGCACCCTTTGCTATAGATAAAGGTGCTCCCAGAAGCCATTAAATGAACTTCTCATTGCCAGCAGTGGGCTACTGCATCGAGTTGTTGGTCAGAGAGTCCCAACACCCCAAAACAATATAGGCAATTGCTACTGCTGTTGGTTGCTTTCAAGACATATCTAACAAGACCCCATTACTGAGGAAGCCATATGCTAGGGTCACAGGACAAAGAAAGACCAAGTTGAATCTGAGCTGGAAGTTCCTCCTTGCCAGTAGCCATTAGAGTCCTCAGATGTGGTATTTTGGCTACTCCAGAGAAAAGCCAAAGGTTTTATTCAGCTATGGATGTGGCATGTATCACTCACTAGTGCAAGATACACTCACTAGTGCAACAAGGGCAATTCTGCTACAGAGGTGATCAACTGCTTTATGACTGCATTGAGGTCTTGCTACTGTTAACCTGTTCAGAATCCTTGAGCCGAGGCCCTAGTAACAACATTATTGCCATTCCTTGTTAAATGAGCATTATATACCCATCAAATTGCTTTGTAAATAACTATGTGTCCCTAGATTAGTGCTGCTATTAGCTTTGGGTCAAAGAAGCTTCTTTTTGCACTGTTTAGTAGTAACTGTTATAGGCATAATGTTACTGTGCACTATGTAAAGATTATCCTTGTATTATTCAAATTCTGTGACCCCATATATGGTTGCAAAACATTGCCCCCCCCAATCATTCCCTGATTGCTTGGTAAAGCTCCTCAGCCAATGACTGAGCAGAGAGAATAGGGATGGACTTCCTCCTGCCAGAGGAGGGGGAAGGACAAGAAGTAGAGATTTGCCATGAGGAGAGAGACCAGGAGTCACCATGAGAAAATACCTAAAGCTGAGAGAACCAGAACACTAAATACAAGCATCATGGGAATCTCAGCTGGGACGTAGCCAGATTATCTTAGAAAATTATAAAAAGATTATTACCTGCTCAGTTATTATCTCCTTAAAGCTTGTAGAATAAATATAACAGTTTCTCTCAATTATTTGGGACCTACTGTGGTTAAGAAAAAGCTGCCACTCTTAAAAAATACAACCAATAAACCATAGAGACTAATTTGTCAAATCACAGGGGAAAAGTAGCCACTCGTAACTAAGTTGTATACATCAGCCCCTTCGAGGCTTGGGGAAAGGATATTACAGCAGCAGAGGAAGGGGACGTGGATGTGGACTGTGGAGCCCAGCTATGATTCCGTTCACAGGGTCTGCATCAAAGGGAAAACAACAGGAGGAAACAGTAGACAGGGGTAATGAACACTATGGATATTTAAAAAGGCACATGAAACCTACTATTCTATAAATTTCATATGTACACATATGAATATACACAATGAGGTGTTTATTTGGAGCTGTCCTAAATAGAGAACAATGTGCCACCAAGAAGCCATGGGATGTCAAATAAAAAGCCCAGAATTAATCCTTTCAACTTGTTAGCCAAAGGTGTCCCAGAGACCCCCACAGTAATACAGGCTATATCTACATGATAAGACCCTATTCTGGAAGACACCACACACTAGCCACAGTGTGAAACCAGTTAGAACTAACTAGGAAGCTACCTTCCTACTGGATAGTTTTCACAGTACTGGAAAGTATTATGCAGGCTACTGGGTTATTAATGGTCTTAGATAGAGAACCCTGCAAATTATAGTAATGACTGGCTTGGCAAAAATACACTCAAGAGTGCAATACTGGCAAGGATATTACAGAGTTTGAGGCCAGCTGGGTGTACAGACTGAGTTCCAGGACAGCCAGGCTACCCAGTGAAGCCCTGTCTCAAAAACCAAAACAAAAACAAATAAAATAGAAAAAAAATTATAAAGAGATGACTCAGCAGTTAAGACTAACTTTTCCAGAGAACCCCAGTTCAGTTCTCAGCGTTCACTGGGTGCCTCATAATCACCAGTAACTCCATCTCCAGAGTATGAGAAGCCCTCTTTTAAGCTCTGAGAACACACACACATGCATGACACATCACATGGACACATACACATAAATAAAGAGAAACATTTGCAAAAGAGACAGCTATATCGGGTTCTTAGTGGTTAAAAGCACTTATTGTTCTTGTAGATGACCCAGGTTTGGTTGCTAGCACTCACATGGTAGCTTACAACCATCCATAACTCCAGTTACAGGGGATCCAACAGCTTCAGACCTCCTGAGACATCAGACACACACACTGTGCATTTACATACATGTAGGCAAAGTGCTCATAGAATAAAAACAAATCCTGAAGAAAAATAAAAATGGCAATTTAGATGGGCTTTGTTGTCTCTAAAATAGAAAATAAATATTATATGGCATATTAAGGTTGTGCTAGTCTGAGATACAGAAACACTCAGAAACACTAAAGAGTATGGATCAATTTGCTTTCTTCAACATGCTGACCTCCAGTAACTAGCACCATTTGTTGAAAATACTGTCTTTTTTACACTGGATGGTTTTAGTTCCTTTGTCAAAAATCAAGCCACCATAGGTGTGTACGTTCATTTCTGGGTCTTCAACTCTATTCCATTGATCTAACTGCCTATCTCTGTATCAATACCATGTGGATTTTATCACCATTGCTCTGTAATACAGCTGAGGTCAGGGATAGTGATTCCCCCTGAAGTTCTTTTATTGTTGAGAATAGTTTTTGCTATCCTGTTTTTTTTTTTTGTTATTCCACATGAATTTACAAATTGTTCTTTCTAACTCTATGAAGAATTGAGTTGGAATTTTGATGGGGATTGCATTGAATCTGTAGATTGCTTTTGGCAATATGGTTATTTTTACATTAATCCTAACAATCCATGAGCATGGGAGATCTTTCCATCTTCTTAGGTTTTCTTCAAAGACTCAAAGTTCTTGTCTTGCAGATCTTTCACTTGCTTGGTTAAAGTCATACTAAAGTATTTTACATTATTTGTGACTATTGTGAAGGGTATTATTTCCCTAATTTCTTCTCAGCCTGTTTATCATTTGAGTAGAGGAAGGCTACCGATTTCTTTGAGTTAATTTTACATTCAGCCACTTTGCTGAGTTATGGGTTTAGGAGTTCTCTGGCAGAATTTTGGAGGGCACTTAATTATACTATCATGTCATCTGCAAATAGTGTTACTTTGACTTCTTCCTTTCCAATTTCTATTCCTTTTACCTCTTTTTTAGCGAAATTGCTTCGAGTTTCTCTCCATTTAGTTTGATGTTGGCTACTGGTTTGCTGTATATTGCTTTTACTGTTTAGGTATGAGCCTTGAATTCCTGATCATTCCAGGATTTTTATCATGAAGAGGTGTTGAATTTATCAAATTTTTCTCAGCATCTAATGAGATGATTATGTGGTTTTTTCTTTGAGTTTGTTTATGTTGGATTAGGTTGATAGATTTCCATATATTGAACCATCCCTGCATCTCCGGGATGAAGCCTACCCGATCATGATGGATGATGATATTGATGTTCTTGGATTCAGTTTGCGAGAATTTTATTGAGTATTTTTGTATCAGTATTCATAAGGGAAATTGGTCTAGTTTTCTTTCTTTCTAAGGTTATTTGTGTGCTTTAGGTATAAGCATAATTGTGGCTTCATAGAAAGAATTGGGTAGTGTTCTTTCTGTTTATATTTTGTGGAACAGTTTGAAAAATACTGGTATTAGGTATTCATTGAAGGTCTAATGGAATTCTACACTAAATCCATCTGGTCCTGGGAATTTTTTGTTGGGAGAAATTTCACTGTTTCTATTTCTTTAGGGGTTATGGGACTGTTCAGATGGTTTATCTGATGCTGATTTAACTTTGTTACCTGGTATATGTCTAGAAAATTGTCCTTTTCATCCAGATTTTCCGCTTTTGTTGAGTATAGGCTTTTGTAGTAGGATCTGATGATTTTTTTAAAATTTCCTCAGTTTCTGTTATGTCTCCCCTTTCATTTCTGATTTTGTTAATTTGTATACTGTTCCTGTGTCCTCTGTTTATTCTGGCTAAGGGTTTATTATCTTTTTGATTTTCTCAAAGAACCAACTCCAACTTTTTTTTTTTCTTTTTTGTCGATTCTTTGAATAGTTGTTTTTGGTTCTACTTGGTTGATTTCAGCCTGAGCTTGATTATTTCTACTCCTCTTGGGTGTATTTGCTTCTTTTTGTTCTAGAGCTTTCAGGCGTGTTGTCAAGCTGCTGGTATATGCTCTCTTAGTTTCTTTTTGGAGGCACTCAGAGCTAAACTCAGAGTTTTCCTCTTAGCACTGCTTTCATTGTGTACCATAAGTTTGGGTATGTTGTACCTTCCTTTTCATTAAATTCTAGAAAGTCTTTAATTTCTTTATTTCTTCCTTGAGCAGTTATTACTGAGTACAGCGTTGGTCTGCTTCCATGTGTATGTGGCCTTTGGACTTTTTGTTGTTATTGGTGACCAAACTTAGTCCATGGTGATCTGATAGGATTATTTCAATTGTCTTGTATCTGTTGAGGCCTGTTTTGTGACCAATTATATGGTCCATTTTGGAGCAGGTACCATAGGTGCTGAGAAAAAGATATATGCTTTTGTTGTAGGATAACATATCCTATAGATATCTGCCAAGTTCATTTGGTTCATAACTTCTGTCAGTCTCACTGTGTCTCTGTTCAGTTTCTGCTTCCAGGATCTGTCCATTGATGAGAGTGGGGAGTTAAAGTCTCCCAGTGTTATTGTGTGTGGTACAATGTATATTTTGAGGTTTAGTAATGTTTCTTTTATGAATGTGGGTACCCTTGCATTTGGAGCATAAATGTTCAAAATTGAATTGAAAATTCATCTTGGTAGATTGTTTTTGTTTCTGTTTTGGTTTTTTTTTCCTTGATGAGTAGAAAGTGCTCTTATCTTTTTTGATAACTTTTTGTTTAAAGTTAATTTTATTTGATGACTACTCCAGCTTGCTTCTTGGAACTATTTGTTTGGAAAGAGATTTCCCAACCTTTTACTCTGAGTTAGTGCCTGTTTTGTTGCTGAGATGAATTTCCTGTATGCAGCAAAATGATGGATTCTGTTTACATATCCAGTCTGATAGTATATGCCTTTTTATTGCGGAATTGAGTCCATTGATGTTAAGAGATATTAGTGAATGATTGTTGTTTCCTGTTATTTTTGTTGTTAGAGGTACAATTATGTTTGTATGGCTATCTTCTTTTGGGTTTGTTGTAAGATTACTTTCTTGCTTTTTCTAAGGTGTAGTTTCCCTCCTTGTCTTGGAGATTTCCATCTATTATCCTTTGTAGGGTTGGATTTGTGTAAAGATACCATGTAAATTTGGTTTTGTCATATAATATCTTGGTCGCTCCATCTATGGTAATTGAGAGTTTTACTGGATATAGTAGCTGGGACTGACATTTGTGTTCTCCTAGGATCTGTATGACATCTGATCAGGATCTTCTAGCTTTCATAGTCTCTGTTGAGAAGTCTAGTGTGATTCTAATAGTCTGCCTTTATGTTACTTGACATTTTCCCCTTACTGTTTTTAATATTCTTTGTTTTGTTCATTTGGTGTTTTTGACTATTATGTGATGAGAAGAATTTCTTTTCTGGTCCAGTCTATTTAGAGTTCTGTAGGCTTCTTGTATGTTCATGGGCATCTCTTTCTTTAGGTTAGAAAATTTTTCTTCTATAATTTTATTGAAGATATTTACTGTCCCTTTAAGTTGGGGATCTTTGCTGTCTTCTATAACTATTACTCTTATGTTTGTTCTGGATTTCCTAGATGCTTTGGGTCAGTATCTTTTCGCGCTTTGCATTTTCTTTGACTGTTGTGTCAATGTTTTCTATGGTATCTTCTGCCCCTGAGATTCTGTCTTCCATCTCTTGTACTCTGTTGTTGATGCTTATAGCTATGATTCCTGATCTCTTTCCAAGGTATTCTATATCTAGGTTGTCTCCTTTTATGATTTCTATGGTTGCTATTTCCATTTTTAGATCCTGAATGGTTTTGTTCCATTCCTTCACCTGTTTGGTTGTGTTCTCCTGTATTTCTTTAAGGGAGTTATTCATGTCCTTCTTAAAGTCCTCTATCATTATCATGAGATATAACTTTAAATTTGAATCTTGCTTTTCATTCATGTGTGATGTGGTATCTAGGACTTGCTGTAGTCAGAGAAGTGGGTTCTGATGATGGGTGGGCAGAGGTTTTGCATTTCCCTGGTTCTTGTGTGGGTCCCATTTATGCTGGATATATGGAGAAGATGTGTGGTCTCAACTGTGATCTTGAGTATGTCAGGGCTCCGGTGCTCTTGAGTGTGTCCAATCTCCTGGAACTCAAGCTTCCTCTGTGATCCTTTGATCCTGTGATCCTGGGACTGTTAGTGCACCTGTGATCCTGTGATTCAATGTTTCTTCGATCCTGTGTCTCTGAGCGTGTGAGAGCGCCTGGGTAATGGACTTCCCTGGGTATTGTAGGAATGGGTGTGGAACCAGCACCCAAGGTCTGCTCTCAGCAGAAATATAGACTGGAAGGGAACTGTTCCACCAGCTGTGCTGGGGTGGGGGTGGGAGTTGGGGGGGGTGAGGGAGTTCTACATCCCTGGATCCCAGGGGACCCACTTACTCTGGGTGTTGAGACAGATGTGTTCTCCTCACCTGTGATCCTATGCGTGTTAGAGCACCTGGGTGACGGGCTTCCTCTGGGAATGAGTGTGAAGCCAGCAAGCACCCAAGGTCTGCTTTGGGCACAAGTTCAGACCAGAAGGGCTATGTCTGTTTTTCTAAACTGCTCAAATCAATATTATGTTGACTTATAGTTTACAGAAGTAATAGGGTTTCCTTATCATTAGTATCTTCACAGTGATTTCCCTTTAAACATTTAGGTTTTAACGTAAAGTAATTTAACGTGAACAACTTCACTAAAGAAACATATTCCTACCTTAAGAAAAGGGACAAGGTGCGGCTGAGGTGCAGACTTGAGTTCAATATATAATTTCCTAGTAAACTCTTCTGCTTCAATTTCTGCATCCTAAGGAATGAAAAAAGGAAGATATTTTTAGATCTACAAATACTTTAGGAAACAAGACTGGGTGCAAGTGTGAATGCCTGTGAGGATGCTGACACAGAGAAGCACTTTAGCCTAGGAGTTGAAAGCCAGCATAGACCACAGACTTCCAGTCTCTTTAAAGTAAACAAAATTTTAAAAAAAGGCAAAGTACTTTATGATTGTAGACAAGCTTTTCCTAATTAGTAAATTCTACCTTTATAAGGTTTTTTCTAATCTCATATCACCAGAGACCTAAATGAACAATAATTAACAGATATGTCCAATTAGAAAATACAGTAAAGACAGTACTCTCTTTATGAAGAAGTCTAATATGCAAAGTGAAAACTTTGTTAAACAGTTTTATTTCTTCAATTTTAAAATTATCTTAGTGTACCTAAGATTGGATTTTTAAAATGTTATTGCAAATTTATAATAATTCCAATGAACTAATGAACTTTTAATTATAATTCTTTACATGACAAGAAGCTTGTTGGGGAGGTCACTGTGCTAAGATCTACACTAACAATATAAATAAAGGACGCACAACAGATGCTGATAAGTGAGAGTGAACCGATCCTCAGGTACTGCTCTACACTTGCAATTAAACAATGAATAGACAGGGTTGAAGAAATGACTCAGCAATTAAAAAGCCCTGGGTGCTCCTCCAAAAGACCCCAGCACCCATGACAGTTCACAATTGTCTGTCCCTCCAGTCTCAGAACAGATGCCCTTTGGTAACACAGACATCAATAGAGAAAAAAATTCCATATATACACATAAAGGAAAATAAAAATAATTTTTAAAAAAAGAACAACTTCACTTTAAGACAAAGAGAAAACAAACTATCAAATCAGAACGCTTCACCACACAATAGTTTGATATTGTGTACCAAGAAAAACACTGGAGGACAAGTGCTGTGTGAGGTACCAGTAAAGCCAATGGTGCATTTTCATTCTTGCTTATCTATCTTTTCTTTCTTTCCTTCATTTACATTTGGATATTTAGTAAACATTTTTCTCAAAAACCAAGGCTATCAAAATAAATGATAGCATTTGTTGCCAATGATAGAAACTAAATTCTCAATCCAAAAAAAAAAAAAAAAAAAAAATCACAATTCTGGAAAACGTAACTCTTTCTCTAAACTTGATAGCTTCTTATAATTTAAAGCTTTTCTTAAAATATTTCTGTGGGAACTGGAGAGGTGGCTGTTACTGTGTAACAAAGATTTGAGTTTGGACCCCAACATCAACATGTCAGGTATAATCTCCCACGTGCCCAGAACTCCAGTGCTCTCAGAGCTGACAGGGCTATTAGGACTGATGCCGGTCCAAGCCAAAACTCATGAACTCCAGATTCAATGAGAGACTCTGCCTCAAACCAATGAAGCAGATACAGAAGGAAGACTGATGCATTCCTCTGGCATCTGTGTATGGCAAATATATACATACTTACACGCACCACAGCAATGCTCACAAGGTGTAGGAATCAAGGTAGGTTAAGAAATATATAGCTATATACAGACACATATGTAGAAAGTTGAGTGAAATTAGGAATCAGATTACCTTAATACATTAAATATCTAAAAACTTTTATAAGGTCTGAATAATACAAAGAAACAACATTTTTGTTTTAAAGAAGGCATGCTACTACAAAAATTATACAACACTAAAGACATTCATTCACAATGTAAAAATAAACTAGTAGACTAAAGATTATTTACATGGATCTAGAGAAGGCTACTAAAATGTTCAATATTCCAACTATCTCTCTGCGGAAGGACAGAAATTCTCTAATACCCCATTACAAAATAGAATAAGAGAAAAATATCCAGCCACTTTGTATTAAGTGAAGCAACAAACTTAAAAAATGCAAATCCATATCATTTCCCACTCAATTTTGTTATTTTGGAAATTGTAATTTTTCTTTAAATATTATATATGTTACAAAACAATGGTTTTGTTATTCTTAAATAGTTTTTTAATACTTAGTTTTAATTTCAGGGCCACAAAAATAAAATACATTGAGGGAGTTCTAATTTTTAAGAATATTAAAGTATCCTCTGCCAAAATATTTGAGATCTGCTGTCTGTTAGTCTGAGATAAACAGGTCATAAACTGAAAAGGATATTTAATAAACTTATAGCTGTTGCTATCTGTCCACAACATATACATAGAAAAGACTGGTATAAAAATAATATTCAAAATATTGTGCTTATGTTAGATATATGATGAAAATTAAATTATTAAAGATTTTATGTAGTGATTATCAAGTTTTAATGAAGTAAAAAGTTTTAACAAATATAAACGAATCTCATTAAAACATCATTATTTCCCATACAACGCCCTCTGGACTCTCATAAAGCTTGCAGAATTATACAATACTAACTTACCAAAAGTTGTTCCACCAGCTTCTTCACATTCTGCCCCATTTCTGGAGACTGTGATCCACTACATGCTAGTTTTATCAACATCGAAAGGAAGTTTTTACATTTTTTCACATTTTCTAATACTGTCTGATATAAAAAAATAATCACAAATGTTAGTAAATAGGAGTTGCAACATAGCAAGGAACTACACACAAGGTACAAGTGGAAGTTTACCGGAGGAAGAGTAGTCTGAGCAGCTACTGAAGTCTCAGCTTTGAGACTGGAGTCACTCGAGGGAGTAGGTAATATTCCCAAACTTGATGACTTCAGGATGGATACAGTATTCACCGGCTTTGCAGGAGTAACTGTGACAACAGCACTTGGTACAGCCACTGGCTGAAATTAATGAAATCAGCATAAAGTTAAAAATGTATTGCTATATACCTTAGTGGGTACTGTGCTTTCCAATACTCCTCATTGTCATCTACTTCAGCACTAGTTACCACAAGGTAAAATTCTAATACCAATTCCCATCTGAAAAAGCAAAGCTAAGAATGTTACTATGCTTAGGTGGTCTGTGAAAAACTGTGTCACTCAGAAAAGTCCATAAAATATTAATATCTTATTACTGAGTTGAGAAAATATCTGACTGAGTACAAATACCATGTTATGATCATTAGCACCCACATAAAATCTGGGCATGGTGGTACATCTCAGTAATCCCAGTGTTTGTGGGGTAGAGAGGAAAATCCCAGAGTGGAGGTTTTCACTGGACAGCCAGTTCCAGGCCAAATGGCAATTCCCAGGTTCAGTGAGAAACCCTGTCTAAAATAAGGTAGAGAGCAATTGAGGTAAATTTTATTCAACACACATGCATAGACAAGTGAGCATACAATACTTACACACGTATGCACATACACACTTGTATTTCGCTTAAAATAATTGGTAATAGCAAAGCTCTGTGGTTTATATGAACTTTCCTTTTTTAATTATAAAACAGTTATCAACTACTTTTGATAAGCTCAGCTATATTAATCTTATGTGGACCATCAGTATAAGTAGAATAGCATTACAAGAGAGGGATGTCTTATTTCCACACTGAAAGGAATTTCATTAATGTCTACATGGATCAGAATGAGGTGGCATGACTTTAGCACCACCTACCGGACAGAAAGCTTAAAACAAAAATTGTAAGCTATGGTACAAAATTAAAAAAACTACAGAGAGTAGTTTTTTTAATTTTGTACCATAGCTTACAATTTTTGTAATTGTCCTAAGTAATTGTCCTTTTGTAATTTACAAATGTCCTAAGAACAGTGGGGTAGAGTATGTAGGGAGAAGACTAACATTACTACACAAATTTATCTGAGGTGCTTACATTCTCAAGAAAAGCTTTTTTCTATGCATGTCAAGATAGGTAAATGGACACCAAAATTTTCCCTTCAAAGACACTGGTATGAACATCAAACAGTCTTTAGGTAAAAAGGGAAATAAACTTAAAATACCTATGAATAATAACTGGAACTGATGATGATAGAATTAAGGCCCTGGAGAGGTGCCTCAGTAATAAAGATCACTTGCTGCTTTTCTAGGACCTGGGTTCAGTTCCCAGTACTCACACAGTGGCTCACAGCAGTCTCTAACTCTAGTTAGAGGTGATCAACCCTCATTTCTGGCCTCCCTAGGAAACAGAATCACACAAAGTATATATATACACGCAGGCAAGGCATCTGTACACCTAAATTAATTACTTTAAAAATATTTCAAAATTTTAAAAATAAAACATTTTAAGGGAAAATAAAAATCATAACTAAAATCGGTCCTATTTCATTAGGTAAAACAGAAAGCTTCAAATGCAGCATCCAAGTGATTTCTTCTCCAACCTGAATTCTTTCACATTTTCCAGACAAATCCTATAAAATGGCTTCTGAATCCATCTAGACTTTTAAACTTTTATTGTGAACAGTGGAGACACAGAGACACAGGCCTGGTGATAAGGGGTTCTGACTAGCCAGGGGGCAGAGAGATCTCTGCCAAGCCTGCGTGAAAAGTGCACCCCTGCCCTGCTTGATCCAGGGACCCAGGAACCCGGAATTGGAACTTCTGTTCCCAGCCAGCGGCTTTTGGGTGCAGAACAGGTGCTTGGACCATCTGCCACCAGGAATGGCAGAGACCCAGGGACACACGCCAGGTAAAAGGGAAAGGTGAGAACCAATCGCTGACAAGATAGCAAGAGGAAAGCGAAAGAGCATACCCCAGGGAAACCAAGACAACCTGGCAACACTAGGACCCAGCTTTCCTGTCACAGCAAACAGCGGAATGCCAAACACTCCAGAAAAAGAAGACTCAGACATGAAATCCTACCTCAAGAGGATGATAGAGATCCTTAAACAAAAACAGGAAGAAAAGCATAAAGAATTAGAAGCTTTTAAAGAAGAAACAAGAAAAACACCCAAAGAACTCAAAGAACTAGAAGAAAACAGAACCAAAGAGATGGAGAAATGGAAGAAGGAACTTAAAACGGAAATGCACACAATAAAGAAAACACTAAAAAGGCAACCCCAGAGGTAGAAATCTTAAAAAAAAAAAAAAAAAAAAAAAAATCGGGAGTCACAGATGCAAGCACTTCCAATAGACTACAAGAGATGGAAGAAAGAATATCGGGGGCCGAAGACAACATTGAAAACATAGACAAAACAGTCAGAGAAGATGCAAAAAACAAAAAGCTCTTAACCCAAAATGTGGAGATCGAGGAAACAACGAGAAGACCAAACCTAAGGATAATAGGAATAGAAGAGGGAGAAGAGTATCAACTAAGAGGCACAGTAAATATCTTCAACAAAATCGTAGAAAAAAACTTCCCTACCCTCAAGAATGAGATGACCACGAGCATAAAAGAAGCCTTCAGAACTCCAAATAGGTTGGACCAGAAAAGAAATTCCTCCCGACACATAATATTCAAAACACCAAGTGCCCAAAGCAAAGAAAAAATACTAAAAGCAGTAAGGGAAAAAGGTCATGTAACATATAAAGAAAGACCAATCAGAATCACACCCGATTTCTCAACAGAGACTAAGAAAGCTAGAAGAGCCTGGACAGACATCATGCAGACCCTAAGAGAGCACAAGTGCCAGCCCAAGCTGCTATACCCAGCAAAACTATCAATCACCATAGATGGAGAGATGAAGATATTCCAAGACAAAACTAAATTCACACAAAATCTGACCACAAACCCAGCACTACAATGAATTATAGGTGGAAAACACAATACAATGAGGGGAACTACATCATAGTAAAAACAAAAAAAAAAAAAAAAAACTCCTAAGCAAAAAAACCAAAATAAGACAGACACACAGGCACAATTCAACCTACAAAAGCAATAATAGCAGGAAACAGCAACCACTATTCCTTGATATCTATTAACATAAATGGATTCAACTCCCCAATAAAAAATATAGCCTATCAGACTGGATACATAAACAAAACCCAGCATTTTGTTGCATACAAGAAACTCATCTCAGAGACAAAGATGACACAGTCTCAGAGTAAAAGGTTGGGGAAAAACTACCAAGCAAACAGCCCCAAGAAGCAAGCTGGAGTGGCTATTCTAATATTGAATAAAGTAAATTTCCAACCAAAAATTATCAAAAAATATAAGGAAGGACACTTTTTATTCATTACAGGGGAAATCTTCAGGAGGAACTCTCAATCCTTAACATATATGCAACAAATACAAAAGCACCCATATTCATAAAAGAAACCCTACTAAAGCTCAAAAAATACATTTCACCCCACACAATAATAGTGGGAGACTTTAATACCCCACTCTCACCAATGGACAGATCATGGAAACAGAAACTGAACGACACTGTAAAACTAGCAGAGACTATGAACTAACTGGAATTAATAGATATCTACAGAACATATCATCATAAAGTAAAAAAATACACTTTCTTCTCAGCACCCCATGGCACCTTCTCGAAAATTGACCACATAATTGGCCACAGGATGAGCCTCAATCGATATAAGAAGATTGAAATACTCCCATGCATCCTCTCAAATCACAAAGGTCTAAGGCTTGTCTTTAACAACAACAAAAACAACAAAAAGCCCATATACACATGGAAACTAAACAATGCTCTATTAAACAATAGCAGGGTCAAAGAAGAAAGAGAAATAAATTAAGGATTTTCTAGAATTCAATGAAAATGAAAACACTACATACCCAAACCTATGGGATGCAATGAAAGCAGTACTGAGTGGAAAACTCACAGCCCTAAGTGCTTCCAAAAAGAAACTGGAGAGAGCATACATCAGCAACCTGACAGCACAGCTAAAAGCCCTAGAACAAAGGAAGCAGATACACCCAAGAGGAGTAGACAGCAAGAAATAATCAAAATTAGGGCAGAAATAAACAAAATAGAAACAAAAAGAACCATTGAAAGAATCAACAAAACCAAGAGCTGGTTCTTTGAGAAAATCAACAAGATTGATAAACCCTTAGCCAGACTAACTAGAGGGCAAAGAGAGAGTATCCAAATTAACAAAATCAGAAAGGAAAGTGGAGAAATAACGACTGAAACTGAGGAAATTCAAGAAATCATCAGATCCTACTACAAAAAAAGCCTATACTCAACAAAGCTGGAAAATTTGGAGGAAATGGATGAATTCCTAGACAGATACAAGATACTAAAGTTAAAGCAGGACCAGGTAAACCATCTAAATAATCCCATAACACCTAAAGAAATAGAAGCAGTCACCAAAAGCCTCCCAACCAAAATAAGCCCAGGTCCAGATGGGTTCAGTGCAGAGTTTTATCAGATATTTATTGAGGACATAATACAAATACTCTCCAAACTATTCCACCAAATAGAATCAGATGGAATACTACCTAACTCTTTTTTTGAGGCTACAATAACCCTCTTTCCTAAACCACACAAAGACCCTACAAGGAAAGAGAACTTCAGACCAATCTCATTTATGAACATTGATGCAAAAATACTCAACAAAATTCTTGCAAACTGAATCCAAGAACACATCAAAACGATCATTCACCATGATCAAGTAGGCTTCATCCCTGGGAGGCAGGGATGGTTTAATATACAGAAATATATCAATGTAATCCATCATATAAACCAACTCAAAGAAAAAAACCACATGGTCATCTCACTAGATGCTGAGAGAGCATTTGACAAAATTCAACACCCCTTCATGTTAAAAGTCTTGGAAAAAACAGGATTCCAAGGCCCATACCTAAACATAATAAAAGCAATATACAGCAAACTAACAGCCAACATCAAACTTAGTGGTGAGAAACTTGAAGCAATCCCACTAAAATCAGGGACTGAACAAAACTGCCCACTTTCCCCCTACCTATTCAACATAGTACTGGAAGTCCTGGCTGGAGCAATTGGACAGCAAAAGGAAATCAAAGAAATACAAATTGGAAAGGAAGAAGTAAAAACATCACTATTTGCAGATGACATGATAGTGTACTTAAGCAACCCCACAAATTCCCCCAGAGAATTCCTACAGCTGATAAACAAGTTCAGCAAAGTGGCTGGATATAAAATTAACTCAAACAAATCAGTAGCCTTCCTATACTCAAAGGACAAACATGTGGAGAAAGAAATTAGGGAAAAGATACCCTTCACAATAGTCACAAAAACTATGAAATACCTTGGTGCGACTCTAACTAAGCAAGTGAAGGACCTGTATGACAAGAACGCCAAACCTCTAAAGAAGGAAATCGAGGAAGATCTCAGAAAATGGAAAGATCTCCCATGCTCATGAATTGGAAGGATCAACATTTTAAAAATGGCCATCTTACCAAAAGCAATCTACAGATTCAATGCAATCTCCATCAAAATTCCAACCTAGTTCTTCGTTGAGTTGGAAAGAGCAATGTGGAATTTCATCTGGAATAACAAAAGACCTAGAATATCGAAATTCATCCTCAACAACAAGAAAACATCTGTGGGAATCACTATCCCTGACCTCAAGCTATATTACAAGGCAATTTTGCTAAAAACTGCATGGTACTGGTACAGAAATAGGCACATGGATCAATGGAATAGAATATAAGATCCAGAAATGAGCCCTCACATATATGGTCACCTGATTTTTGACAAAGGAGCTGTAAACATTCAATGGAAAAAGGACAGCCTATTCAGCAAAGGTGTTGGTCCAACTGGCACTCAGCATGCACAAGAATGAAAATAGACCCTTTCTTATCTTCTTGTACAAAGCTCAAGTGTAAGTAAATCAAAGATCTCCACATTAAACCAGATACACTGAAACTATTAGATGAGAAAGTAGGGAAAACCTTAGAACACATAGGCACAGGAGAAAATTTCCTGAACAAAATACCAATGGCTCATGCTCTAAGGTCAAAGATTAGCAAATGGGACTTAATGAGATTGCAAAGTTTCTGTAAGGCTAAGGACACTGTCAAGAAAACAAAATGGTAGCCAACAGAGTGGGAAAAGATGTTTACCAACCCCACATCAGATAGAGGCCTAGTATCCAAGGTATACAAAGAACTCAAAAAGCTAGACAACAGAGAATCAAACAACCCTATTAAAAAATGGGGTACAGAGTTAAACAAAAAGCTTTCAATTGAGGAATATTGAATGGCCGAGAAACATCTAAGGAAGTGCTCGACATCCTTAGCCATCAGGGAAATGCAAATCAAAACAACCCTGAGATTCCACCTCACACCAGTCTGATTGGCCAAGATCCAAAACTCAGATGACAGCAGATGCTGGCGAGGATGTGGAGAAAGAGGAACACTTCTCCATTGTTGGTGGGGTTGTAAACTGATACAACCACTCTGGAAATCAGTCTGGTGATTCCTCAGAAAACTGGACATAGTACTACCTAAAGATCTAGCTATTCCACTTCTAGGCATACACCCCAGAGACACTCCAATATACAACAAAGACACATGCACCACAATGTTCATAGCAACTCTATTTATAATAGCCAGAAGCTGGAAAGAACCCAGATGTCCTTCAGTAGATGAATGGATACAAAAATTGTGGTATATTTACACAATGGAGTACTACTCAGTTATCAGGAACAATGACTTAATGAAATTCTTAAGAAAATTGATGCATCTAGAGAATATCATCCTAAGTGAGATAACCCAGTCACAAAAGAACAGACATAATATGCAGTCACTGATAATGGGATACTAACCCCAGAAAGCTCTGAACTCCCCAGAAACAACTCACAGACTGTGTGAAGTTCAAGAAAAAGAAAAAAGAAAAAAAGAAAAGAAAAGAAAAAACCATTATGCTCAATCCTTACATACCAAGAAAACTTTGACTAATTCCGGCTTACATCCTGTTTTACATGTACTTTATGCTCACTGTAACTAGTAAGACCTTAATGCACACTATCAAACCTTTGGGGAAAAAAAATAAACCAAGAACTGACAAAAATATATTCATATACTTTTATGCAAAAATGCTTAAAATTTGTTCATTTATCTTTGTTTTTTAAAATAAAGTTGTTCAAAACAAATAAAAAAAGAAAGGCGAGGCAAAAACAAAACCTATTGTTTGTAACAGTAAGGAAGATTCCTCAGAGATAAAAAGTGGTTTGTATATCTAGAATCTAGCACTTGGAGGTAAAAATAAGAGAATTAGTCATTTAAGGTCAACTTCGGGTACATAATAAGTTTGAGGTAAGCCTGGAGAAAACCCATTTCAAGATTACTCAATATAATACTAGAGAAAACCCATTATAATTAGCCATATAGTCTATTACACTGCACTTTGAAAAGGGTAGTTTGTAATTTTAACTAGTGCGTATGATGTCCTTCAATGACTGGTGAGTAGTTCCTCAGAGCAGTACCAACCATTGTGTACAAAGCAAACAGTATCCAGTAAAATGTGACTCACAGATGTTCTGTCATCTGTGAGTATAAAAGGTACTAAAGGCATCTTACTTCCCTGTCAATATTTTATTCTTTCGACATGTTCTAGTTTGCATCTTAAATCACCTCCAAAGATCTGCATTCTAAAGCTTGTGGTCCAGCCCCATGAGATTATGGTGCAATGAGAGAACACTGAAGATATGGAAGTTAGTTAGTAGAGCCCAGTCATTAGAACTGTACTGTTGAAGGGTACTGGCAATCCCTTCTTCCTGCCTTTGGCTTCCGGTTATAAAGTGAACTATATCTTACATTATTCACATGGTTTGTACTGTAATGCTACCAGGCCAATAGACAATAGCCTAAAATCTACAAAACTGTGAGACAAATAAAACTTTTCAAGCTGATTTATCTTAGCTATTTGTTACAATGATGGAAAATACATTCCAACACAAATTTGTCTTTCATAACCCTTTCTAATATAAGCTACTATCTGTACTTTACCAAATATGTATAACTTCTATGCCAAACTTTAAGGGGCATGGGGAGATACCTAACCCTGGTGTTTCCATTGCAGTTATTGAATATAGTTTTTAAAACTCAATCATAACTCTCTTGGACTAAAATAACCGAACCAGTCAATGGTATTTCCAATATTACCAAGATTGAATTGTAGCAATTAAACATATCTTGGAGATAGTAGAAAAAGGGGCAAGATTATGAGCAAAACAGATCTGTTTAAAAAATGCATGCTTTACTAGATCATGCCGTACTTCAAGGTCATTTTCTATACCTATCTGAACAATTACATTAGGCTGGCTCATTAATTAGAAACACTAATTCTAAATTAAGTTATTTATACCTTTATGTCTTGACACCTATTAATAGGAAAATACACACCTTCTGGAGAGAATCTAGAGTCAGGCCTAATCAGTACTCTAGTTCAAGAATAGTTTCAAGTTAAGACACTGAGGCTAAAATCCCTATTCTTCTACATGTTAGTAGAAATCTGGATAGTTTCTTAGCCTCTCTAACATTATCACATATAGAGGTAGGTGATTGATGGATTGAAAGATACCTAAAAGTATAAAGAGCACTAAGTGCTCAACAATGGCCAGCCATTAGTTTTTAAAGCACTGTTGTTCCTTATCAGACTTAGTGCTTATGACCCTACATAGTAGAAAAGAATATATATGAAGAGTGTGATTAAATACATTTTAGAACAGCAACACTGAGACTGATAAATAAGTTTTATAAATAATTTTATAATAATTTTATAAATAAATAAATAATATTCTATCTAAGTAAGCAATAAGAAGAGCATCTGCTCCATGACAAAGGAAACATGACAGTTTCCTGACCATGGGATCCACTAGTGGCCCACACACATTACCCCAGAATTAGAACATTCTGACTACAGGAAGCACAGATAAACTGAGGCAATCCTTATTAAGGATGGGATTCTATCCTCTAAAACTCAGTAAAATCACTAAGTCAAAACAATCTATGTGGTACTTTGTCCCCATAGTAGGACATACACATCAATCAAGGAACTTGGAAGAAATGTATGAATAGACTCTTATTCGTCCCAATAACCTCTGAGGACCCCGTGCTTTCTATTTCTGCTCACAAGAAAAACAATTCCCTTAGGAGACCAGATACTACAGCCGCCACCGGGTACTTCAGGTCCACAGATGAGCCAGAGAGATGAGTCTGAACCCAGAGAGGAGTAATTAGTTCTCATTATCTGAAAGATGTAGTTTTTAATCACATAGAGGATTCTATGATTTGAATATCCTTCCAAGACTCATGTTGAAATATAATTCTCATTATACTGGTATCAAGAAATAAGACCTTTAGGAAGTGATTAAGACCAGTAGTTTTTGGTTGTAAATGGATTACAGCTGCTATTACAGGAGTAGGGATTCATTCTTAGGAGGAACATCCTAATCAAAGGGTAAGTTTAACTCCCATCAATCCCCTCTTCTATTCTGCCTCCCTTTCTTCTGGAACACCATGCTCTCTAAGGCTCTCCCCATATATTTACACGATCATCTTAGACTTTCCATCTCCTGAATCATGAGTCAATCAAACTTCTATTTACTACAAATTACTCAATCTGTGCTATTCTGTTAAAAAGCGGATAAAAACAGAAAACCCAAGATAGGGCAAAAGCATACAGTCCACAGAGATCTCTAACAGGAAAGTCTACTAGTAGGCAACCCTCAAGACCAGCACAGGCAGTAGGGAAGAAAGAGTGAGGGCAAGACAAGGTGGACAAAGGGGTACTGACATGATTTAGTATCAGCCTCAGGAGTAGAGCTATATATTCTATCCTTTTAACCTCTTGTTTCTCCAGGAAAGAAGCCCACCCATAGCACATTATGTATTCTTAAATGTACCAAACATTTAAGAAATATATATACAAGATTAGATTTCAATGAACCACTGTAAAGAGAGTCTTGGCTAATAGTATGCTACTGGATAACTTCCAGTTATCAGCTTCATTAATTTGGTCTCTGCTGCTAAGAGACCTTGGACAAATGTACAATTTTCCAAGAAGAGTCCAATAAATCCCAGAAGAGTATGTTGACTAACAGTGGGCCAATGCTGTCAAGGGACATATTCTTCCATGTTCTCTATTAGGTTGGCTGAGTGAAACTTTTTCAATCTGAGACTAGCTTAAATTTACTCTCCTCTTCAAAAGTACTAACTCCTAACAAATAACCTATCCAAACTATTTTAGCACCTCCTTCTGGAGACTGCAATACATGGCAATTAGATGTATTTATATTACTCTAAAGCATTTATGCACTGAATTTCTAATAATGATAGACACCATGTTTATTCCTGCATTAACAGTTGGTTCACTGTCTGATAAACAGCATCATATATTATATGCCTTCAGTGTCTCATAGATGCCAAAATATCTGGCAAAAAATAATTGAATAGTAGTGAGAAAAACAGCCAGTTTTCTCTCTCTCTCCCTCACACACACACACACACACACACACACACACACACACACACACACACACCACTTACTTGTCCTGAGGAAGTACTGGAGACAGTGGTTGCCACAGTAGTTCCTATCTGTGTCAAATTCTTAACAGGTGCCACTGTTACTTTCTTCATTAGCTGTGAGCTAGAGTTCTGGGGAAAAGGACAAAGATAACAGTTATTGGTACGTCATTTTGGTCATCTTCTTATTTTTGGAAAAAGGGTCTCACTGTGCAGCAGTGGCTAGTCTAGATCTCAATACATATGCCTGGCTGGCCTAGAAGTCACAGAGCTCTACCTGTCTCTGCCTCAAGGCACATGTCACTACACCGGGCCAATATCAGTCATTTTAAAATCAACCAGTATTGTGAACAAAAAATGAAAAGACTTTCAGCAAAGTTATTCTGTATAGACTATATTTTATGAACATTCCATATCATAAGCTTAACTGGTCAGTTGGTCAGCTGACATTTCTTAAAGAAGGCAACTGATTCATAAAATAACCTTTTCTTTTATAGTAATTCTCCAATTAACTTCTATAACATTCAGCACTGAAACCTTAAACTTTGGCCAGCAAAACTGCTCAAGATAAAAGCTCTTGCCATACAAAAGCCTGACACCCTGAGTATGAGCCCCAGATCCCACAGTGAAAACCACTGACAAAAAATAACTAATCCATCAACTTGTATCAAAACTGGAAGGACAGGAAAGATGCCACAAAGTGTGATGACCTGAGCTCCATCCTGGAAAGAGAAGTGACTCCTGAAAGTTGTCCTGACTTCCACATGTGCAGCCATGGCACACACATCACCCCCAACACACGCACGCATGCAGGCACGCACAGTAAACAAATGTAAATACTAATGTTAAAGGCGAAAAGGAAGAAGGAAGGAGGGAGAGGGAGGAAGGCAGTCAACCTTTGGCACCGACTGTCTACCTCAATTGTTCCCTGCCTTCATTTTTGAAACATTATTTCTCACTGAACCTGGAGCTCTTGAATTTGGCTCCACCATCTGGCAGCAAACCCTCGGAATCCTCTCGATTTCAGTGCTATGACTGCAGGTGCATGCTCTCTATGCAATCCAAACTCAAACCCTCAAGCTTGGGTACAAGTACTTTACCAACCAAAATATCTCCCCAACACCAGCATTTTTCTAGTTAAATAAAAATGTTCATAAGAATATTTTTAAAATAAACTCATTGACACACACTAAATTTCAGTTACCAATAAGTCATATCAAACAAGGCGACTAATGAAATATTAAAGCAGATTCCTGAATTACTTAGAAGTGATTTCTATAATAAATACTTTAAACAGGACTCTTACTAATTACAAATTTAGAGTGAAACAGAGATGAAGAGACAGCACACTCAGTAAAGTGTTTGTTTCATAAGCATGAAGACCTGAGTTCAGATCCCAACACTGTGTAAAAAGTGAAAAACATCAAAGGAAGGAAAACCGGTGGGCAGGTGCTGGGGAGGCAAAGATAGGAGTGTCCTGGGAGGTTGCTGATCATCAGCCAGTCCAACCTATCTGTGAACTCCAACTTCAATGAAAAACCCATCTGAAAAAATATACTGAAGAGCACCTGAGGAAGATACCCAATGGGTATCAACCTCTGGCCTGCATACCCCACATAAGACCACACCTGAAGGCACATAACCACATACACACATTCTAAATACCTTACTCACAATGGGCATTACCTTTCAGCAGGTGCATACAACATCCTTTGACAACAATAAAAATCACTGAGTATGAAGGTACAACTTTCATTATTTTAGCACTTACCAAGTATCAAATCCAAATTTGCACTTAATTTTAAAATTGAGTAAAATTATCTTGAATTTTTACTGGCAAACATATGCATATTTATATGAAGACAGTGGCTAGAAATAAGAAGACTAAGGAAGATTACCGGCACTGTACAGATCTTGACTGTTTGAGTGTTTGCTGGTACTGCTGGTCTTGGAGTCATGTTACTTGTGGTCTTTGCTCCCGTTACAGCTTGTTGAGGAGATACCAGCATCAACTGACCACTGTTACTTTTGATCAAAACTGTTCCTATAATTAAAAGAAAAACAACTGTGACTCTGAAGCCATTAAATAAAACACAAACATCACATACTTTTGTTTCCCATTTATTTCAAGCACACTGGGAAGTGCTTGAGATAAATGCCTAACATATAATGAACTCCATGTTCACTAATTACTATAAGATGGTAAAATTCAAAACTACTTAAGCTGAGCATGCAGCACAAACCTGTAATTCTAGGACTAGGAAGCTGAGCCTAAAGGAATACAGGCTCGGGGCCAGATAGGGGCATATAGTAAGAGCCTGTGTTTTTTTAAAATAAATGAATAAACAAGTAAATAGCTATACAAAAATTTTTTCTAATCTAAGCCTATAAAAAGACACTCCTGAAGGTCAATACTTTTCCTTCATGATACTGACACTACAATACTACATTAAGATGAACAGGAGTCTAGAGATGTGGCTCCGCAGTACTGGATACTCTTGCAGAGGACTGAAGTTCCATTCCCAGAACCCCAGATGCAGTCCTACAGCCCTCTCCTGAACTCCAATTCCAGGGAAATGATGTCCTCTTCAGGCCTCTGAGAACACTGCACACAATGGTGCACAGACACACACATAAGCAAATCAACCATACACATAAAATATCTTTTTAAAGATGGTATAGGAACAGCACAGTGCTACATAAGCTGATCAAACAAACAGAAAACTTCTAGAAGACATATCATACGGATTGAGCACCCCTCATCAAAATGACTATTTCAAAATTTTAGAATATTCGCATAGATGTTTCTGGAACATCTTTAACCTGAAACTATGAAAGCATTCAAAATGCTCCAAAATCCAAAACACATACAATGCTATAGTAAAAAATGGAATCCACCCTAGGTAGACCACTGTCCCTTAAGATTTAACTCCACTGGATAGATTAAGGAACTGGTAAGGGCCATTCATAGGAAGGCCAACTCACCCTAAGATAATGCTCCTTTCCTTCCCAGAATCCCCATTCCCTAATGTGACCCCTCAAATGATACACTAAGAACAGTCAGATCCCAAGGACCCTAACTCTAGCTCTTTTGTAAGGCATCTCTATTGAGAGAAAACACTGGGAAAGAGAAAAGTACCACTCAGGTCCACACAGTAGCCTGCTCCTATAGTAAAGATGTCAATCAAAGAGAAGCATGACACCACAGTCTTGTCCCCATGCAAAATATCTCCTTAGAGGAACTGATTTGCCCTCAGAAAGCTAAGAACTTAAGTGAAAAAACTATGGCATACAAAAATAAACCCTCTTAATTGAAACAGAAGATGAAACACAAGAGAATAGAAAACAAAAATAAATATCAAAGCTAAATTTAACTATATTAAAAGTATAGGACTGGATAAAGTAATACCAATCATTTGTTATTTTCCTAAGACTTATCTGAGATTTAAAAATACAGCCCATAATGCTAGTCATGTGAGAAGCTGAGAATTCAAGAATATCTCAACCTATACAGTGAGTTTGGGGCAATCTCAGCTAAATCTGAAAACCCACTCTCAAAAGAAAAAAGAAAAGGTGGAAAGAAATAAGAATCATATCACACAACAGCAAACAGAAGAAAGCTAAAGTGGTCATAATATTATCAAACAAAACAGAATCAAGAAAAAAAAAATCCTACCAATAGGGATACAAATAGGAGTCTGTTGTAATGACAAAGATCACAAAAAATGAGGATGCTGCCATATTTAAAATGTAAATGCACCAAACTGAAGCAGTTGAGTCTAGGGCAACCTGGAATGTTACGTGTTTTGGACTATACACACTTTTCCTAAAATGCACTTGGCAACATTAGACCCTCACCTGCACATACTATGCAAACACACCCCTAACAATGCACCAAGCAACCTGTTAGCAATTTACACACACGAATCTAGAAACAACCACCAGATTTTATCACATGTTACAAAACTACAGAGCCTAAAATACATAAAGAAAAATTGTAAATAAATGTAAATAAAGAGAAATAGTTCAACACTTATAAAATCTTCATCTTCATTGAAAGTGTAGAATTAGACAGATGAAGGAAAGGGAACTCGATGGAGACAGAGCATTTACTCTGAGGACAATGCCTAGCAACATCGCCAAACACTCATAAGATACCAATAAGGTAAGCCTTAAAAGGCAGTATAAATCAAGTAAACTTAGCACACATTCAGAGAACATTTTACCCCACAAATTAACTGTACCAAGAAAAATGTTAAACAAGGACTATCTACACTGGGTGTGATGGAATACAGTTGTAATCCCAGCACTTGGGAAGCTGTACAGAAATGACTGCAAACTCCAGGTCAGCCTAGTTTACTTAGGCAAATTTCAGGCCCTCAATACATGAGGTAGGCGGTGCTGGAGAGATGGCTCAGAGGTTAAGAATGCTTGCTGCTCTTTCAAAAGACCCTGAGCTCACACATCAAGTACCCATATGGGGAGACTCACAACCACCCGTAACTCTAGCTCCCGGGAATCTAAACTCTGAAAGTGACTGCACTTATAGACACATATTCATACCCACAAACAAGACAGATACACAATTAAAAATATAAATAAAACCTAAAAAACAAATAAAACACATTAGTACATAGAGCAAGCCCTGATAAATTTAAAAGTACTGAAATCATAATAAATGTGTTGAGCCCAACTACAATTCAATGAAACTAGAAACTAGTAGCAGGAAAAGAGTTGATAAATTTACAAATAGATGGATATTAAGAAATGCATTCAGAGACCAACAAGCCAATTTAAAAAAAAACCTTAAAGGCAATTGAAAATATACATAGACAAGTAACAATGAAAAAATGAAATCGCAAGATTTATGGGGTATAGTCAATGAAATGTTTACAATCTTAAAAAGATCTCAAACCATTAATATCCCATAACCTTGTAACACTGGAAGTAGATAAAAATAAAAATTAAAACAATTGCATGTAAAGAAATGTAAAAATCAAAACAATTGTAATATGGAAGAGAAAAATAATTTAGAAAATTAATAAACCCAAAACTCAGCTACTTGAAAAGAGTGTTGAAACTAATAAATTTGCAAAGTGCAGTGACTCGGGATTAATCTCAGGATTGGGAGGCTGAGGCAGGAAGAACCCTGTGAGTTCCAGGATAGCCATTGCTACACAGTGATGCCCTGTGTTGAAAACAAAACAAAACAAACAACAACCACAACAAACACCTGACAAACTAGACAAAAAGACTTGGAAACCATTATGTGGAACACCCAAGCTCAGCACTTACAGCTTGTCCTTTGCATTCTGTTACACACTCATAGTGTGGCCTTATTATTCTTCCCACTGTAACCTCGTAGCTAAGTACAGTGGCTACTCAACAGGCAGTTTGTCTATTTTGAGAAAACTGTAGAGGAAACATCCTAAACAACTGTAAATCAATGAGCCAGATAAATTTATGAATAAAAGAGACAAATTCATAGAAATATACAAGTACTAAGTTTTATTGTGAAAAATAGACAATTTGAATAGAAGTCTAAAAATGTAAATAATTTTAAAAACCACTTATATAATAAGCCCAAGTATAGATGACTCTATTGTTCATATCTACCAAGCCCTGGAAAAAATGCTAATACTTGACATCTTCAAGTAAATAACATTTAACTCATTTTGTCAGGTCAGTATCAGCCATACTAGAAATAGGTTGACCATGCATACAAAAATTCACAATCAATTATCAGAAATTAAATCTAGTATCATAACAAAACTACTATACATAAGGACAATAGGACATTATCTCAAAGGTTGGCTCAATAACTGACATTAAGTAAATGTTCAGTTTCCTATCAATGGGAAAAAGAAAGCCCACAAAAACTATATGAATATCTCACACAGAAGCAGAGCAAATCTGAGAAAATTCGATGTCTCTTTTTTTAAAGATTTAGCATTTTTAGTTATATAAGCATGTACATATACATACATACATACACACACACAAACAATATGGTTGCTCATCTTCCAAAAGTAATTAAAGTCAAAATGGTTGGTATTATTAATTGTCACAATGCCATGACAACTGCATAATGCTAATGTCAGCAGCTATGGATGCTTTACCAATTAAAATCATACTCCAGAAATGATGTAGAACTTACACTAGGCACCCAGAGACCCCTGATCTGAGGAATTATTTTCTGGAACTACACACTCTCCAACTATCTCACCCAACTCCCACAACACTGCAAATACCTGAACTAAAAGCATATAGTTGAAAAAAATAATAAACCAAATAAAGAAATAACATCAGATATCTAGGTCCCAACATGGTTTAACATGAAACACACAAAAAGTCAAGACAATAAAGCTTCAAAAATTCACAATTCCTCAGCAAAGACATCTAGTGAGTCAGTTAAATGAAACCTCAGAGAAGGCAAAACAATCATTAAAAGTGTGCTCAAAGACAAAAATGAACAATTAAATAAGGTATGGATTGTGTGAAAAAAGATTTCAACAAACACTGAAGGGGGAGATCAACCTGAAATGTTAAAATTAAAGTTTCTGTGGAAAGTCTCAGCAGTAGACTAGATCAAGGAAAGGACAGAATATCGAAGAACTAGAACAATGATATGACAAGGACAAAGATGTAAGAATAAGGAATTATGAGATATACACAATCTCTGGAAAAATAAAAGTATAGTTTATAGGAGTGGAAGAACAAGCAAAATCTCATTCTCAAGGTATAGAAAACATTTGCTAAAAAATCATGATGGAGGGCTGGAGAGATGGCTCAGAGGTAAAAAGCACTGACTGTTCTTCCAGAGGTCCTGAGTTCAATTCCCAGCAACCACATGGTGGATCACAACCACCTGTAATGGGATCTGATGACCTCTTCTGGTGGTGTCTGAAGACAACTACAGTGCACTCATATGTATAAAATAAATAAAATCTTTAAAACAAATCATGATGGAAAGTTAGCCCGAGTTATAAAAAGAGATGTCAATCCAGATCTAGTAGGCATTTAGGACATGAAGGCCCCAGAGGCCCTCAAAACAACAAAGACAATTGCCATTATTCTTTATTGTAATGAGACTAAATGGTAGGACCCTATTGCTGAAGACATTCCATACTTTGATTACAAGACATAGAGAAACCAACCAACCTAGAACTGACCTGAAAACACTTCCCTGCTGACTAACTTTCATAGTGCTAGAAGGTACTATAGCAGACCATGGGGGAGAATAGGCGTCAATAGTAATAGAGCAAACCACACATGAGACAAGATGTGCTCAACATCTGCAATAGTGACATGACAGATATGAAGATAACTCAACAGCTCAATGGGAAGGAATTCATGTCTGAACTGAAAACTGGTCAAAACCCATAGCTTGGAAAGTTTTAGGCCTTGAAGATGAGGCCTACTATTGATGTCTTGCTAAACAGACAAGTTTCAGTCCTCAAGATATTTATTTATATGCATAGATTAATGCTGCCTACAACCTTGGCCAGAAAAGCTTCTCTTTCCAGTGGTCAGCACTTAATGCCAACTCATAAGTCACCAAAATGTTAGGAATAAGTGACTTTTATTCTTAAGACTACTTATATGTAGGATCAGCCATAAATGGAATATCAGGAAGAGAAAGTGAAAGTCAGAAGATGGAGATGAATGCTCAAGATAGAGATAGTAAAACCAGTCAACATTACAACAGGTAGTGTTAACTTAAAAAAAAAAAATGACATGAATGGAGGGGTGGGCATGGTAAGGTGACCATGGGAATGGAAGGGGGGATTCAGATGGATATGATGAAGACATTCTTTACATATATGAAATTGTCAAGGAATGAAAGATATTTTATTTTCTAAAGAAAAAGTTCTCATACATTAGGTGAAATAGATTATCTTTCCTCTATAAATATTAAGATTTTAAAAGTAGACTTCTGGGGGAATCACCAATCCTGACTTCAAGCTGTACTACAGAGTAATAGTGATAAGAACCACAAGGTATTGGTACAGAGACAGACAGGCCAATCAATAGAATAGAATTAAAGACCCAGAAATAAACTCACACACCTAGGGACACCTGATCTTTGACAAAGAAGCCGAAACCATACAGTGGAATAAAGAAAGCATCTTCAACAAATGGTGCTGATCTAACTGGTGGTCTGCATGTAGAAGAATGCAAATTGATCCATATTTATCTTCTTGTACAAAGTTCAAGTCCAAGTGGATCAAGAACCTCCACATAAAACCAGATACACTGAATCTAATAAAAGACAAAGTGGGAAGAGCCTTGAACACATGGGCACATGGGAAAATTTTCTGAACAGAACACCAATGGTTTAGGCTCTAAGATCAAAAATTGACAAATGGGAGGGATCACATGAAACTGAAAAGCTTCTGTAATGCAAAGGGCACTGTCAATAGGACAAACCAGCAACCTACAAATTGGGAAAATATCTCTACTATCCCTACATCCAACAGAGGGCTAATATCCAATATATACAAAAAAACTCAAGAAGTTAGACTCCAGAAACCCAAATAACCCAATTTTTAAAATGGGGTACAGAGCTAATCAGAGAATTTTCAACTGAGGAATATCCAATGGCCGAGAAGCACCTAAAGAAATGTTCAGCATCCTTAGTCATCAGGGAAATACAAATCAAAATGACCCTGGGATTCCACCTATCAGTGAGAATGGCTAAGATCAAAAAGTCAGGCTACAGCAGATGCTAGCAAGGATGTAGACAAAGAGGAACAAACATTCCTCCATTACTGGTGGGATTGCAAGCTGGTATAACCACTTTGGAAATCAGTCTGGTGGTTCCTTAGAAAACTGGCAATAGTTCTACCTAAAGACTCAGCTATAACATTCCTGGGCGTAAACCTAAAAGATGCTCCACCATATCACAAGGACTCCACCATGTTCATAGCAGCCATATTTATAATAGCCAAAAGCTGGAAACAACCCAGATGTCCCTCATCAAGAAATGGATACAGAAAATGAAGTACATAATGGAATACTACTCAGTTATTAAAAATGAGGACATCACAAATTTTGCAGGCAAGACAAATGAACTAAAAAATATATCCTGATTGATGTAACTCGGACACAAAAGCACATACATAGTATGTACTTGCTGATAAGTGGAAATTAGCCTAAAAGCTCAGAATAGCCGAGATACTACTCACAGACCATATAAAGTTTAACAAGAAGGAAGGCCCAAGTGTAGATGCTTCAATCCCACTTAGAAGAGGGAACAAAATAGTCCCAGGAGGCAGAAGGAGGGAGGACATGGATGGGAGAGGAGAGGAGGGAAAAAACAGGGGCAGGATCAAGTATGGAGAGAGACAGGAGAGAAGCCCAAAGGGCCAAGAGAATGAATAGAAATATGCAACAATGTGGGATGGGGTTGTAGGGAACCATTAGAATGTCCCAGACAGCAGAGATGTGACAGGCTCCCAGGACCCAATGGGACAACATTAGCCAAAATGCCAAACAGTGGGGAGATGGAACCTGAAGAGACCACCTTCAATAGACAGACATGGCCCCCAGCTGAGGGATGGGACCACCCAACAATCTCAAAAATTTTGACCTAGAATTGTTCTTGTCTAAAGAAAATGCAGGGCAAAAATGGAGCCGACACTTAAGGAAAGAAAGGCCGTCCAGAGACTGCCTCACCTAGGGATCCATCCCACCTGCAGACACCAAACCCGACACTATTGCTGATGCTAAGATGTGTTCTCACACAGGAACCTGGCAATGCTGTCCTCTGAGAGGCACCTGACTCAGACAAATGCAGATACTCACAGGAACCCCTATAGAAGAGTTAGGAGAAGGACTAAAGAGCTGAAGGGAACAGCAACCCCATAGGGAAAACAACAATATCAACTAACCAGACTGACCCCTCAGAGCTCCCAGGGACTAAACTACCAACCAAAGAACATATATGGGCTGGTCTACATATATAGCAGAGGACTGACTTGTCTGGCCTCAGTGGGAGATGTGCTTGGTCCTGTGGAAGGAAGCTTGATGGCCCAGAAAAGGGGGAAGCTAGAGGGGTGAGAGAGAGTAAGAGGATTAGAGGAGCACTTCCTTAGAGGCAGGGGAGGGGGATGGGGCAGAAGCTCATGGAGGGGGGATGGAGAAGGGGGACAACATTTGAAATGTAAATATTTAATAAAAAAGGTGAACTACTATCTATTTTCTACCTCACGTATAAATTGTTTTTTGCTTTTTTTTTTGCTCTGTGAACTGCTGTGTTTCAATGGCAGAGTCTGATCTAGATGGAAGCTCTTTGATTTTTCAATATTCTCATATATTTGTAAATAGCTCTGAAAGAATAGCAAGTCTATAAAAATCTAGATCCAGAGAGATTCTAACTCAAATGCTATAATTCAAAACGCCAGACTGGCAACTTCCTAGTCTCTTCTCAAATAACCTAGAGTTAGGAAAAATGAGAGAGACAGCAGTCACTCAAGAGCAGAGTAGGAACAGTTTCCCTTTAGCATCCATAAGAAACAAAGGTTACTCTTAAGGCCATACAAAATTAGCTTAGTTACATTTTCGTACTGAGTTCTGTAAAGATGTATATGCCTAAACTGCATCTTTCTGTAGGTACCATAGGCCAAAATCCTCTTATTTTTCACACAATTTTCTTTACTGAGTTTAAAACCATTTATATTGCCCTTTTCTCATTTCCTAAATTTATTGTAAGCAAATTAAAATACTAGGTTTTGATTACTTTTCATTGACCAAAACAGAGAATGATTTCCCAAAACAGGTTTTTATTTCTCTTTAAATTTCACCTCTAAAATAAGACATATAAGACTCCAAGTGATTATTACTTTGCATATTTGGTGCTAGTTTTATGAATGCATACATTATTTCAAAAATAACAAAAATTAAACCCAAAGTAATTTATGGAAATTCAGGAAGTCTATTAAATTTCTAAAAGAGAAATGTTGTCTGCTTTACTCACAGTTGAATTCATAGGATTTAGCACAGAATCCAGCATATGTTGCAATGACCAGTACATAACAAAATATACAACTATGTTACCTATTTCCACCCCAAAATCATACACGTGTAACACAACCTAAATATAAAAATGTCTACTTTAGTAAATAATAAGATAATAAGCAATCAACCTAAATATACAATAAGTGAATTATTAAATGATAAATTATACTGCCATTAAAAATTAAATATGTTTGGCTCCTGAGATGTCTTAGTAGGTAAATGAAGTTGCCACCAAGCCTGAGCACTGGTTCTCAAACACTGGATCAAGACCCTCCCACCAGGGTCACACATTAGATATCCTGAATTCTAACAGTAGCAAAATTAGTTATGAAGAAGCAATGAAATAATTTTATGGTTGGGATCAGCACAACACTAAAAACTGTATTGAAGGGTCATAGTGTTAGGAATGTTGAAAGCCACTGTGTTAAGGGATAAAATTCAGTCAAATCACATACCTAGACCCTGGGTTTGAGATAGGGCCTTACTGCACTGTAGGCCAGGCTAGCCTCAGCCCTGAGGCCATCCTCCTGGCTCAGTCTCACTGGAATTAAGTCCAAGCATGATCTTAAACTCCTGAGTGCTCCAATACAGGAGTTGTGCACCCTCAGACCTGGCTGGATATAAATATTGTTAAAAACAAGTTCTACTCAAAGGAAACTCTAAAAGAAGTTAAGTACTCAAAAGAATGTATCTTGGTAAATTAAGAACTGACACACATTCTTGAAGAACTAACTGTTAATCAGTTCACCAGAATTGTATAGCATTTATAACCTACAGTTAGTCAATGTCATTTCATTCTATTGGCTCTTCTGCTTACATACCAGTAGAGATTCCCCCAAGTAACTCTTCAGGTACATCTCATGTTCTTCTACCACTAGTCCTTTAAAAGTCTCTCCTCTCTTACAGTAATACACTGTACACATTTATACTTAAATAGATCCGGATTTAAATCCCCTCTGACTTATATGAGTTATTTGCCTAACACTGGGTAATTATCCTTACAGACTTCTTTTCCTTATTTGCTACCTGTTCATTATGAGAACAGAATAAAAGAAATAATGCATTAAAAGTGACTACCATGGCAAGCCCTCAGTAAAATAACTTGCTACAACTTATCAGCAAGCTTTCCACCTTGACAATGTTTTCTATCTTAAATAGTTTTTTTGACTTTCTAAAAAACTTCAGTGATGCTAGGTGGCAAAGGTGCATGCCTTTAATCTCAGCACTCAGGAGGAAGAGGCAAGTGGATATCTGCTAGCCTGGTCTATTAAGTGAATTCCAAGACATCCAGGGCTACACAGAAGTGGGGGTGGAGTGGGGGCAAACATTTCAATAACTAAACAAGAATATACATTGTAGCAAATAAGCAGGTAATTTAACTCAAATACATTCACCACCACCTTATAAAACTGCAAGGCAGTAACTTAGAACTGTCAAATTTATAGTATCCAATGATACACTGTTTTTACCAGGAGAGGTACCTTGTGTACCATACAACACTGAATTTTGTGAAATGTGTATAACATAATCTGCTCAGGATGCCCATAACCAAATACAACCTTAGCTCTCAGACTTAATTAGGGTTACTACTGCTATGATGAAACACCATGACCAAAGCAATTAGGGAGGAAAGGGTTAATTTCCTTCACAGTTCCAAATAACAATTCATCATAAAAAGCAATGAAGGCAGGAACTCAAGCAGGGCAAGAACCTGGAGGCAGGAGCTGATACTGAGGCCAGAGAAGCCTTTTTATAGAACCCAGGCCAGGAATGGCATCACCCACAATAGGTTGGGCCCTCTCACATAATCATTAATTAAGAAAATGCCATACAGGCTTGTCTAAAAGACAGATATTATGGAAGCATTTTCTCAGTTGAGGCTTCCTCTTAGTTTGTGTCAAGTTGATACAAAACTAGCCTACACACACCCTTCCCCTCCAAAAAAAAAAAAAAAAAAAAAAAAAAAAAAAAAAAAAACCTCTGTCCTTTGCTAGAGGATATTAAAGAAATCTTTTCTTTTCATTTTTGTGTAGCCCTAGCTGCCCTACAACTAACTCCCTCTCTAAACTAGGCTGGCCTCACCCTCAAGAGATCTGCCTGACTCTGCCTCCCAAGTGCTGTATTAAAAGAGTGCACCACCACCACCAGATGTAATCAAGGTTTTCTTGGCAGAGCTTTGTAGCACTACCAATACGTTAGATTTCCACTTTCTGCTTAGAAAAATAGAAGACAAATTCAAGATTATTTTTCAACTAAGAAACAAATGACAACAGTAAAATATTTACAATGTGTAAATGATTGCAAAGCAAAACTTTTGTGCCAACCATAAAACAGTCCAACCGGGTAATGAGCCTCCAAAGAATAAAAAACAAAGAGGGCTGGAGAAATGGCTTGGTGGTTAATAGCACTGATTGCTCTTCCAAAGGACGCACGTTCAATCCCTAGCACCTACATGGCAGCTCACAACTGTCCATAACTACAATTTCAGGGGATCTGACACCCTCACACCAATGCACATGAAATAAGATTAAATTATAACAAAAGCCAGGAGTAGTGCTGCTCGCCTTTAATCTCAGCACACAGGCGGATCTCTGTGAGTCTGAGGCAAGCCTGGTCCACAAGGGCGGCTCCTAGCAGAGTCCCACACCTAAAGGAAACCAAAGACTCATTAATACAACTTCAAATACAACAGTTGCACTGCACGACTCAGATTTGTCAACATGACCACTTGTTCCCTACCTAAAGGATTCTTTTAACTAAAAATTACATGTATTGAACATTTAAGATGGTATACAACACAGTATTTGGCCAGATGCAGTTGCACATATAAGTAATCCTAGCTCTTAGAAGGAGACAAGAATTCAAAGTAATCTACCCCTACACACAGAGGTTCAAAGCCAGCCTGGGCTACAGAGGATTCTGTCTCAAAGGAAAAACAAAACAAAATGGAACTAATAGGATCTGTTGTAAACTTATTTTAACTTGCTTAAATTAAAACACTCTTTGCCTGAAGTTTCAAAAACTTTCTTTAAAAACAAAACAAAACAAAAAGGGATCGTTTTACTGGTTCTTTCTCCACATGAAAGTTAACTCCAGAGAGTCCCTATGTTCCCATCTAGGTGCAGGCAATGCTTCCAGGGCGGTCCTGAGAGTGCCTCTTCCAGGTCTGACTGTATCTTGGGTGTCCGCAGACTCACTCGCTGCAAAGTCAAGAAGACTAGGGAGGCATCTCTTGGCTCTAAGTTCCTCAGAGTTACGGAGGCTGCCATGTCCCCGAGTCACCTCAGACGAGGCGGGGTACTCCACATACCTGGAGGAAGCTGCAGATTAGCCGGTAGTTGGATTGTCGTGGTGCCTGGAGTTTTCACGGTGACTATCTGAGGAGCAGGCAGCCTAGGGCCGCCGAGTTTAGGAAGGGCAGTGACAGGAACCACTTTGGTCACTAGAGTCCCCACTGGGGCTGGCAAGGGCTGGGGCGCCACAGACTCCACGCAGACACTGACAGGAGCTTTAGTCACAGGGCACAGGGCCACCGGGGTGCTCTCCACCCGCATAGGCAGCGCCCCGACCGGGGCCATAGTCACGGCCCCCGAGGCGCTCGAGACTACAGGAGCAGCGGCGCCGGCCGGCTCCGTGAGGCCCGCCGGCATGCCCTCGGAGGCTCAGCGGCAGCGACGCTGCCCTTCCCGGAGCTGAGGCGAGGCGAGCCGGGGCGGGCGGCAGGCGACTCTGGTGCAGTCGGGACGCTGCAGCATCGCGGAGCACACGCGCGCTCCGGGCCCGGCGGGCGGCGACACCGCCTGGCACTCCCTCAGCGGCGCTCACACGTGCGCGCTCAGCCCCGGTTCCGCCGTAGAAGCGCCCGGACCGGCAGCTCCCTCAGGGCGTCACTTCAGTTCCCACCCGAGCAGCTTTAAACTCTGCGCTTCCCCGCCAGTAATTTCAAAATCCTACAGACCCGCAGAGTCCACAGCCACCCCACACGCGCTCCTCGCAGACCCCGGAGCCGCTCCGCCAGCCATGTTTATATAGCCACGCGGAGCCCTTGCGCACGCGCCCTGGCGGCCCTCGCCGCCCGGGGCTTCCCTGAAGTCCGACCTTCTGATTGGCCAGCGAGAGGAATCGCGCTAGTGACGTCACGAGGGGCGGCTCCCGAGTAGCTCAGCGGCTTCACCAGAATCCCGAGCGCTGAGGCGCAGGTTCCCGGAAAGTCATCACGTGCGAGCGGCGAGCAGCACCAGCTGACCTGCGACAGGGCGCGCCTCCGCTGCTCTGCCGGGTCTCAGCGCCCAGAAAGCCTCCTCCCGCCTCTCCTGGGATGCTATACACCGAGAAAAAAGTGCGGAGAACTGATTCTGGACAAGGTGAATCTAGTAACTCAATCCCGCTTCGGGTTCGTCTGGTTTCTGGTTTTATTTCCCCCCTCCCTCCCCCCGGCGTCACGGGAAAGCCTCGCAAAAATTTTTCATAACTGTAGACATTGGGAAAATCAGAATAGTGTATACATTTATAGTTCTTAAAGTATTATTTTAGACTTGAAATAGCTAAAACATAAACTGGAATTTTTTTTCTATTCCTCCTTACTGATTTCTGTCTCTGCCTGCTTTTAGCTTACTTGTTTTTACTGCATTTTGTTTAGACAGGGTCTCACTATTTAGCCCTAGCTGGCCTTGGGCTTTATCTCTGCCTCCCGGGGGCAAGGATTAGAGGCTTGCACCGCCACACCTGGATATTTTCTTCTTACTCTGTAGTATATGGTGTTCTCGAACTCATTCTGACCTAAAAGCATGGTAATCCCACCTCAGCTTCCCACATGCTGACCATTTCATATTTAAATTGTTAACTTGCTTACAAGTCATCTTCCTTCTTGGGGGAAACTAGAACAGGTCTTCTGAGTCTAAATTCCAGCTCTAAGGTCTTTTTTGGAGGGCGGGGAGGGAGAATTTCAGAGACAGGATTTCTCTCTGGCTTCCCTGGAATTTATCTCTCCTCTCCTCCCCTTCCCTCTCCCCTCTCTTCCCGAGTTCCAGCAAGTTCCAGGCCGGCCATGACTACATACCAAGACCCTCGCTTTAAAAAAAAAAAATCATACATTAAATATTAATATTAAAGTAATCAGGGCTCAGTAGTAAGCACATCTACTGTTATTTCAGAGGACCTGGATTCAAATTCCCAGCAAACACATCAGGCAGCTACAACGTCTATAACTGGAGCTCCAGACCTGACAACCTGTCCACCATGGGCACCAGAACTCATGTGCACATGCCCACACAGAGACATGTACATGTAATAAAAAATAAAATAGAAAAAGTAAAATAAAGCCAAAGCTTCATGTCGCCAAAATTAAAAGTCCAAATTAATTGTATAAATACTTTTTAAAGAGTTCTGAGAGAATGCCTTTGACTCTCCTGTCGTGCAAGGTAAGGTTACAATAACAAGACCATCTAGGAAGCCACCCTTATCAGACACCAACTTGAATCACAATTATTTATTGGGGGGTACATACCACAGTGTGTGTGCAGATCAGGGAGTCAGCTGTTTCCCCCAACCATGTGGGTCCTGCGTGTTAAACTCTGGTCACTAGTAAATACTGTTACTGGCTAAACCATTGCACTGGTGTGGATTACGTTGTTGTAGCGTCCCAAATAACTGTCCGTCTCATTCAGCGTTTTGTCTTCTCCATCTCTGCAAACCTTCTGGATGTCCCTCCCTCATGTGATACAGAACTCTCCATACACACTTCTGCTGTATGTCTCACTGTCTTATTCAGTCAAGTGAAAACTGTTCCTGCTGAGTGTGAGAGTGTGAACGGAGGCAGGAGGATGAAGAGCTCAAGGCCATCTTTGCCAGTTCCTGTCTGAAAATAAACTAAACTTGTCTGCGGTTCAGTTCATTTACAACTCTCTCCATCTCCCAACCCAAATACTCTACAGTTTTCTAGATCACGTTGATGCTGACTCCCCCAAATGAAGTATCTTACACTGTCTGGGGGAATTCCTTGGGCATAAATATATTTAATAAATATTTGATAAGAGATTGGGTTGAATAAAGCGAAGCAGCATTTAAGCAAAGCAAAAACAGTGTAGGCAAATTTAAATTTTAGTCCTGTTCGTCAAAAGCTGAGTAGATGAGTTAGGCTTAATTTTCCTCCCAGTGTAACCATCTCTCTCTCTCTCTCTCTCTCTCTCTCTCTCTCTCTCTCTCTCTCTCTCTCTCTCTCTCTCCTCACCGCTGGTGAAAACCTTAGCCTCATGCAAGGCTAGGGAAAAGCCACACCCACAAACACTGCCCACTTATACTTTGTGGACCATGACTTTTTTAAAATTATATTTTAACTGCCAGGCTGAATGGTTTTATGTCGACTCGACACAGGCTGGAGTTATCTGAAAGGAAGGAGCCTCAAATGAGCAAAACCTCCATAAGCTCCAGCTATAGAGCATGTCTTAATTAGTGATTGATGAGGGAGGCCCAGCCCATTGTGGGTAGTGCAATCCTTGGGCTTGTGGTTGAGTTCTAAGGGAAAACAGAGCAAGCCCATAAACAGAAGAACTTCATGGCCTCTGCATCAACTCTTGCCTCCAGATTCCTGCCCTGGCCTCCCTCCATGATGAAGCGATATGACAGTATTAGCCAAAAAAACACTTTCCTCCTTTGCTTTTTAGTCCTGGATTTCATTGCAACAATGGAAGCCCTAACATTTCTCCTTCCCTTTCCTCCCTCTAACACCCCTCATTTCCCCTCCCCACTCTCCTTCAAATTTGTGGCCTCTTTTTTCATCAATTGTTATACATACATGCATGTATTTGTATATATACATACATTCCCAAATAGAACATGTACAGTCCATATAGTGCTACTTGTAGGTATGTTTTCAGTGCTAACTATTGGGCACTGGACAACCAGTTGGTGTGCTTGTCCCGGGGCGGGCCAGCCCACCGGCTCCAAGCTTTACTGACTAGCTGTAGTTCTTTGGGTAAGCTTGAGGCCTCATGGGATTTCCCTGTCCACTTTGGCATGACCACTGGTGTCATCTTGGTTGGGCTCACATTTGGGCAGTCATGTTGGTGAAATTTTTGTAGATGTATTTCCTGACACTACTAGGAGACACAATCTCACAGGGTTTTGTAATCCTCTGAAGTACAAAAATGATTTATATCTCTGGGGGCTGGGCTTCACAACTGTGCATTTTAGTTGGTTGTGGTTTTCCGTAGTGGTATCCAACTGTTGCAAAGAGAAGTTTTCTTGATGAGAGGTGAAGACTACATTTGCCTGTGAGTATGAGGACTAGGGATTAATCTGGTTGAGTAGATTGGTAGCAGGCACTCCAATAGGATGATTTCAGCAGCAGTGAGTAGTTAGGTTTTCAGTACCAGGAATTGTCTCCTTCTAATTGAGCCGACCTTAAAGGAAGTTTTGGCTACTGCCAACTTTTTTCTCTTGCAGCTTTCTACACACTTTCTTTGTGATATATACTTTGTATTTTGACTATGATGTGCCGTGGGGCTTTTCTTTTCTAGTCTTCTCTGGTTTTTCTGTGTGCTGCTTCTTAAATCTGTACAGGTGTGTCTTGTGATCTTGAAGATCTGATGTATTCCATGGACTGGGAATTCTCCCTTGTTTATGCCTATGATTTGAAGGTTTGGGTTCTTTTTTAATTTCCTATGTGTTCTTCTGCTCTGCATTTTAAATGTTTGCATGTTCACTGCTTATGTGGTCTAGATCTTCTGTTTTATCTTTGAAACATGATATTCTGCTTGGTTCATCTTGCTTGTGAGGCATCCCTTTGAGTTTTCTTGTTGTGCTTTTGGGTGTTTCAACTCCATCTTCTTTTCAGGTTGAGTTCTTGTCAGTGCCCCCATCTCTCCTGAGCTCCATCCTCAAGTCCTCACTGGTCCCCATCACTCCCATCATCAGCCTCGTGTTTGTGTTTTCTTGGGTGTTTGTTCTCCTTTAACTTTTCCCCTTGATTTTACTGAGCTGTTTCTATCTTCTTTCAACTCCTTGGTGTATGTATGTGACGACACTCTCTTCAGACATACCAGAGGAGGGCATCAGATCCCATTATAGATAGTTGTGAGCCACCATGTGGTTGCTAGGAATTGAACTGAGGACGTCTGGAAGAACAGCCAGGACTCTTAACTATTGAGCCATCTCTCCAGCCCCCATCTAGGTAATTTTTTATTGGTAAACATTTCTATAGGACTGGTAGGTTTAGGGAGAAGATACTACCTTGATCTGTCATATTGTTTGTGCTCCTGTGATGACCTCAGAGCATGAGGCTTCCTTTGTTGGTTTTAAGTTAGTTATGGATAGAATAGTGTGAGGGGTAGGTTAGGTGGAAAGAGGTTGGAATTAGCTTGGGCAGAATGCAGTCAGGTGGGACAGGGGTGGTATGCGGGATGTGCTTCCTGTTTCAAGCTGGGCATATGGGTGTTGATAGGTCTGAGTGAAAAGGTTGGGTGTGATGTGAGATAATCCTGTGGTATGGCAGATAGTGGCCTAACCCTAGAGTTCCTCTGCAGTGAAGGCTGGGAGGGAAGTCAAGACTAGGCTTGTACACTGGTTGTGGGACCCAGGCTAAATCTTGTAGATTATGAAAAAGACGTGGGTGAAAAGGTCAGGATTAGCCACCAGACTAGACCCTGGAGAAGGATGTGGGAAGTCTGTGTATAGAATGCAATAATAGAGACAGTGTAAAGTTTCTGAGGGTAGATGAAGGTATTAGCAGGTCCAGGGAGAAGCCTAAATGTTGGCTCAGGTGAAGGAGAATGTGATAGGACTAAGCAAGAACAGAAATTTGGGACCCTGCAGTAGAAGCCTGTAGGTCACTACAAGGTATAGTTGGTCAGACTAGGCATGTGCATTCTTACACATTTCTTTCTACAGTTTACTGTATCATTCATCTGATGATGGGAAATTTCATTCTATTATTCCCCAAAATATACTCCTCCATACCTAGCATGAAAAGCAGCCACTGGTCTGAATTTGGAGTTCAGTAGTAATGGTGTTACATTCCTACAAAAATGAAAGCAGGATGCTTGGGGATAAAATGATGCGTTTGTCCCTATATATGGAAAGAACAAAGGAAAACAATCAGTTGATTTTCTTCTGATTATCTGTTAATATTTGTAAACATGATTGTCTTAGGATTCCTGTTGCTGTGAAGAGACACCATGACTACACCAACCCTTATAAGGAAAAACATTTGTTTAGGATGGGCTTACAGGTCAGCGTTCTAGTTCATTATCATCATAGTGAAAAGCATGGTGGCACACAGGCAGACATGGTACTGGAAAGGTAGCTGAGAGTTCTACATCTGGATCCACAGGCAGCAGGAAGAGACATTAGACCTGGCTTGAGCTTTTGAAACCCCAAAGCCCATCCCTTAGTTATACATCTCCTCCAATAAGGCCACACCTCCTAATAATGCCACTCCCTGTTGGCCAAGCATTGAAACACATGCATTTATGGGGGCTATTTCTATTCAAACCACTACACCAATAATATTGAAGCATACTTCTTCTATTTCTGTTTGTGTGTGTTGAGTGTGCATGTAAGCGGTACAGATGCAATTTGCCTTTCAAATAAGGCACACGTCCTTAAATGTCCAGATAGCCTGAATAAAATAAAACTGTGAACAAATGCAAACTTATTTCCAACTGAGTAAATCCAAAGGCTACAGTTAAAATTACTGAATGAACAAACTAAACTATTCTTATTGGTCATTTGAACTTCCAAGCACCTAAAATATTTTCTGGAAATCAGTAGAAGTTTACTATTCTGGGACTGGTGAGATATGTGGCTCATCGTCAAATGAAGACGCTTGTCTCACACACCTGACCATATACGTGTGATCACCAGAACCCACACAAAGGAAGAAGCAAACCGACTTCACACCGGTGTTTTACCTCTTAATGTGCCTCGTGGCTCATGTGCTTCTGCCTCTAGCATATACACAGACACTAATAACAATAATTAATAACAAAAGTTTAAAGTTTAAATGGGAATTAAGACCAAATAAACATGAAGTCTGCCTGAGAAAATCTTCCTGAGGCCAAGCTTCAGATTGCATTTAACAGCAGATGTCTTCACAGGCGATCCTTTGAACCTGGTGCAGGTTGGTTTTTCATCAGTTCATTTAAGTACCTCCTGCAACAAAGCAAGCTCTTACAACATGTTCTGTCATTTTTCGTTAGAAGGGAATATAGCCTAAACATTTTTAAAAGGGTTAACTGCTTAATCCAGTTCCCTCTTTTATTTTTTATGAGACAGGATTTTATTGTGTAACCCTGGCTGGCCTCAAACTCAAAATCATTGTTCCTCAATTTCCCAAGTGCTAGAATTATAGGGGAATGCCACCAAGCCAAGATGTTGCCTTCATTTTTATGCCTCCATTAATGGTTTAATATTCAGAATCACTAAAACTGTTCAATATTTAAAACGTAATCTCTTTTTAAGATTTATTTCTATTTCTATATATTGAGTCTGTCTATGTGTATATATGCCACATATGTGCATATGCCTGCAGGGGCCAGAAGAAGACACTGAATTCAGGCCATTGTCAACTGCTGAGCGTCAGTAAGGAAACAGAACTATATGTTCTTATAGAAGATAATCACACACTCTTACTTTCTTAGCCATCTTATGCAGCCACAGGTAATACCTCTTAAAGAATGAACAGGAATTGCCAAGCATGGTAACACATGCCTTTAATCCCAACACTCAGGAGGCAAAGACATATAGAGTCTGAGGCTAGCTTGGTCTGCAGAGTTCCAGGACAGCCAGGGCTAAACTCTTGTCTCCAAAAACAAACAAATGAACAAAGAATGAACAGAAATGATTAACAGGGCATTTCTAACTGGAGACATTCTCCATGATAATTTCTGTTTTCTAATATTGTTACAGCAAATCTATAACAGTTGTATATTCAAAATTCAACACCAGATTTTTGATAGATACATGCATTTTAACTGACAGTTAAAATGTGAACACTGTCCTCAGTCTGTTCATAGCCCCTGAGCAGCTTTACCACACCTCTAAAGCACTGCAGCAGATTTAGAAATTCATTGCAAAGATTTCCAGAGTTCTCTAACTTGAGAAAAACAAGCTTTTTAAAACAAATTAAAGTGTTTGTTTATTTATTTATTTATTTATTTATTTATTTATTTATTTAATGTGCATTAGTGTTTTGCCTGTATGTGTGCCTGAGTGATGCCATCAGGTTTCCAAAACTAGAGTGTCAGACAGTTGTGAGCCACCATGTGGATACTGGGAACCCAAGTACTCTGGAAGTCTGTGCTCTTAACTGGTGAGCCATTTCTCCAGCCCCACTCCACCCTTTTGGGCACTGTAATAATTTCTTTTCATTTCATATTAAGGTAAAAAAAGGGAAGCATTTGTTACTTTTTTTATTACTGTAATAAAATACCTAAAGCAAGCTACCTAATGAAGAAAAGAATTTTATTTAGATACACCTCTAGAGGTGCAAGGTCAAGAGACCAACTCTGCTGTTAGCCTTCCTCCTAGATAAGCCTTGAAATGGTATGGAACACTATATGGTAAAAGAGTCCTCAGTAAATTTTATTTCTAGTTTTCAATTCAGAATAAGGTACATGCAAATCACAAGGCAACAATCCTCAGCAATCTTCATGTCCAAGCCTCATCCCTTCAGGAGAGCACCCCCTTGTTACCTAAATGCTTGGACCTAAACTCTGGGTCCTCATAATTGTAGCATAAATGCTCTTAACCATCTCTTCAGTGCCCTCCTCCCACTTCAATTGATACAATGTCTCACATACCTCAGGCTAGCTGTCATAAGATTAGCTGAGGATGATCCTCTAAATATTGGGATTACTTTTTTAAAAGAATGAGTTATTTACATTGAGAGAAAGAGAAAGGGAGGGAGGGAGGGAGAGGGAGAAAGGAAGAGAAAGTGTGCGTGTGCGTGTCTGTGTGTGTGTGTGTGTGTGTGTGTGTGTTGTGTGCCATGTGTGATTAGGTTTCCTTAGAGGTCTGGGATCCTCTGGAGCAAAAGTTATGGATTATTGTGAGCTGCTTGATATAGGTACTAAGAACTGGACTCGGGTCTCTGGAAGAGGATCAAGTGCTCTTAAGCACTGAGCCATCTCTCCTACCCAAGGTACAGTCAGGAGATACCACACTCATTATTTGGAACATGAAATTTTATTTAAAAAAGAACTATTAGTAGCTTGGCACCTACAATCTCAGAACTCTGGAGGTGAATTCAGTCCTCAGCTGTCTACAGTAAAGCTCAAGGCTAGGCTGGGCTGCAGGATGTCCTGTCTGGAGAAAAATGTTAGCTAGTAGCAAATGATTAACTGTTAAATAATGAATTCTTCAAAGTGTATGTATGTAATAGGTGAAACAGCACCAAAAAATATTGCTGTACTTTAGGACATTCATCCAAAGCCACTCCTTGGATAGTGCTGAATGCAAGTGTTGAAAAGTGAGATGTAGAGATGCACAGGTGCTTTTTCACCTGGACCAGCACATAACCTGGGACACAGGCCTGGTGAGGTTGTGCCCTGAGTACCTAGAGCATAGAGAGTGCTTGGCGGTGCTTGTTGAAGAGGATCTTTTCTGGGCCACAGTAATGGTTGGGTCTAAAGGCTGCAGTTCCGAGATCAGCTGCACAGGCAGTTTTACACCTGGACCAGAGATAAGCCTGACATATAGTCCCAGGGAGGGCACACCTGGAGTTCTAAGTGAGCAGAGAGTGCTGTGCTCCCTGGAAAAGGGTCCTTTCTGGCCTAGAGAAAGAGCCAGGTCCCCGCCAATAGTACTCAGGACTTGTGGGCATAGGGCTGAGCTCCCACAACAGCCTCACAAGACCTCCCACAACTGATCCCACAAAGACAGAACTGAGTCACTGCCACCAGAACTCACTGCTTGCCCACAAAAATACTGAGCACTCAGAAGCAATTTTCTTCCTGAGACCATGGCTCCTCAGATCCACAGGAGAGACAGGCGCCAGCCACTGGCAAGAAGACCACATATAATCACAGATAACAAGATGGCAAGAGGAAAGTGAAAGAACTTAAGCAATGGAAACCAAGACAACCTGGTAACATCAGAACCAAGCTCTCCCACCACAGCAAGTAGTGGATTGCCAAACACTCCAGAAAAAGAAGACTCAGACCTGAAATCATACCTCAAGATGATGATGGAGATCTTCAGAAGCACATAAATAACTCCTTTAAACAATTACAGGAGAACAAATAGAAGCTCTTAAAGAGGAAACACAAAAATCATTCAAAGAACTACAGGAAAACACGACCAAATGGGAAGGAATTCAAAATGGAAATAGAAACAATAAAGAAGACACACAAAGAGACAAGGCTGCAGATAGAAATCCTAAAAAAGAAATCGGGAGTCACAGATGCAAGCGTCACCAACAGGCTACAAGAGATGGAAGAGCGAATCTAAGGGGCCAAAGACAACATAGAAAAGATAAACAAAACAGAGAAGATGCAAAAACCAAAAAGCTACTAACTCAAAATGTCCATGAGATCCAGGACACAATGAGAAGACCAAGCCTAAGGATAATAGGAATAGAAGAGGGAGAAGAATATCAACTAAAAGGCACAGGAAATATCTTCAACAAAATTATAGAAGAAAACTTCCCCACCCTTAAGAATGAGATGACCATGAGCATAGAAGAAGCCTACAGAACTCCAAATAGATTGGACCAGAAAATAAATTCTTCCAGACACATAATAGTCAAAACACCAAATGTTCAAAACAAAGAAAAATACTAAAAGCAGTGAGGGAAAAAGGACATGTAACATATAAAGTCAGACCAATCACAATTACCTCTGACTTCTCAACAGAGACTATGAAAGCTAGATCCTGGATAGACATCATACAGACTCTAAGAGAACACAAATGTCAGCCCAGGTTACTATATCCAGCAAAACTCTCAACATAGCTGGAGAGACCAAGATACTCCAGGACAAAACTAAATTTACACAATATCTGAACACAAATCCAGGCCTACAAAAAATAATAGATGGAAAACCCAACAAAAGCAGAGAAGCTACACCCTAAAAAAAAAAAGTAAGAAAATAACGAAGCAAGAAAACCAAAGGAAGAAAGACACACATAAGTCTAACCCTAACAGCAAAAATAGCAGGAAACAACAATCACTATTCTTTAATATTCAATAAAGAGACATGGACTATCAGGCTGAATACATAAACATAATTCAGCATTTTGCTGTAGACAGGAAACTCATCTCAGCAACAAAGACATACTACCTCAGAGTAAAAGGCTGGAGAAAAAAACTTCCAAGCAAATGGTCCCAAGAAACAAGCTGGAGTAGTCATTCTAATATCGAATAAAGTAGATTTTCAACCTAGAGTTATCAAAAAAGATAAGAAAGGACACTTTTACTCATTACAGGAAAAATTATCAGGATGAATTCTCAATCCTAAACATCTGTGCTCTAAATACAAGAGCACCCATATTCATGAAAGATACCCTACTAAAGCTCAAAACATACATTGCACCACACACAATAATAGTGGGAGACTTCAACACCCCACTCTCATCAATGGACAGATCATGGAAGCAGAAACTGAATAGATACACAGTGAAACTAGCAGAGGTTATGAACCAATTGGAATTAACAGACCTCTAAAGAATGTTCCATCCTAAAACAAAAGAATACACCTTCTTCTCAGCACCTCACAGCCCCTTTTTCAAAATTGCCCATATAGTTGGTCACAAAACAAGCCTCAATAGACATAAGAAGATTGAAATACTCTCATGCATCGTATCAGATCACCATGGACTAAGGCTGGTCTTTAATAACAACAAAGACAACAAAAAGCCCATATACACATGGAAGCTATACAGTGCTCTACTAAACGATAGCATGGTCAAAGAAGAAATAAAGAAATTAAGGATTTTCTAGAATTTAATGAAAATGAAAGCACAATATACCAAAACTTATGGGATGCAATGAAAGCAGTACTAAGAGAAAAACTCATAGCTCTGAGTGCCTCCAAAAAGAAACTGGAGAGAGCATACACTAGCAACTTAACAGCACAGCTGAAAGCTCTAGAACAAAAAGAAGATACACCTAAGTGGAGTAGAGGGCAAAAAATAATCAAACTCAGAGCAGAAATAGACCAAATAGAAACAAAAAGAACCATTCAAAGAATCAACAAAACCAAGAACTGGTTCTTTGAGAAAATTAACAAGATTAATAAACCCTTAGCCAGACTACCTAGAGGGTGAAGAGAAAGTATTCAAATTAACAAAATCAGAAATAAAAGGGAAGATATAACAACAGAAATCAAAGAAATTGAAGAAATCATCAGGTCCTACTACAAAAGCCTATACTCAACAAAGCTGTGAAATCTGGAGGAAATGGATAAGTTTCTAGACCAGATACCAAAGTTAAATCAGGACCAGATAAACCATCTAAAACAGTCCCATAACACCTAAAGAAATATAAGCAGTCATCAATAATCTTTCAAAAAAAAAAACAAAAACAAAAAACAAAAAAACCTCAGGCCAGATAGGTTCAGTGCAGAATTCTACCAGACATTTATTGACGACCTAATACCAATACTCTCCAAACTATTCCACAAAATAGAGTCAGATGGAACAGTACCCAACTCATTCTTTGCAGCTACAATAACTCTCATTCCTAGACCACATAAAGACCCTACCAGAAAAGAGAACTTCAGACCAATCTCTCTTGTGAACACTGATGCAAAAAGACTCAATAAAATTCTTGAAAACCGAATCCAAGAACATATCAAAATGATCATTCACCATGCTCAAGTTGGCTTCATCCCTGGGATGCAGAGATGGTTCAATATACAGAAGTTCATCAACATAATCCACCATATAAACAAACTCAAAGATAAAAACCACATGGCCATCTTGTTAGATGAGGAGAAAACATTTGATAAAATTCAACACCCCTTCATGTTAAAAGTCTTGGAAAGAGCAGGAATCCAAGGCCCATACCTAAACATAATAAAAGCAATATACAGCGAACCAATAGCCATTATCAAACTAGATGATGAAAAACTTGAAGCAATCCCACTAAAATCAGAAAGTAGGCAAGGTTGCCCACTTTTCCCCTACCTATTCAATATAGTACTGGAAGTCTTGGCCAGAGCAATTAGACAGCAAAAGGAAAGCAAAATGATACATCAGAAAGAAAGAAGTAAAAACATCACTATTTGCAGATGACATGATAGTATACTTAAGTGACCCAAAAAATCCCACCAGAGAATGTTTACAGCTGATAAACAACTTCAGCAAAGTGGCTGGATATAAAATTAAAGAAACCAGTAGCCTTCCTCTACTCTAAGGACAAACATGCTAAGAAAGAATTAGGGAATAGATACCCTTCAAAATAGTCACAAACAATATGAAATATCTTGGTGTGATCCTAACTAAGAAAGTGAAGGACCTGTGTGACAAGAACTTCAAATCTCTGAAAAAGGAAATTGAAGATCTCAGAAGAAATATTTCCCATGTACTTGGATTGGAAGGATCAACATTGTAAAAATGGCCATATTACCAAAAGCAATCTACAGATTCAATGCAATCCCCATCAAAATTCCAACTCAATTCTTCATAGAGTTGAAAAGAGCAATTTGCAAATTCATCTGGAATAGCAAAAAACCTAGACTAGTGAAATCTCTTCTCAACAATAAGAAATTTTCTTCGGGAATCTCTATCCTTGACCTCAAGCTATATTACAAAGGAATTTTGTTTAAAACCACATGGTACTGGTACAGAGATAGACAGGTAGATCAATGGAACAGAATAGAAAATCCAGAAATTAACTCTCACACTTTATTTTTGACAAAGGAGTTAAAAACATTCAGTGGAAAAAGGACAGCCTCTTCAACAAATGGTGTTGGCTCAACTGGCACTCAACATGCAGAAGAATGAAAATAGATTCTTATCTCCTTGTACAAAGCTCAAGTGCAAGTGGATCAAAGATATACACATAAAACTAGGTACACTGAAATTTTTAGAAGAGAAAGTGAGGAAAAGTTTAGAACACATAGGCACAGGGGAAATTTTCCTTAACAGAACACTAAAGGCTTGTGTGCTAAGATCAAGAATTGATAAATGGGACTTAATGAGATTGCAAAGTTTCTCTAAGACTAAGGACACTGTCAAAACAAATTGGCAGTCATCAGATTGGGAAAAGATCTTTACCCATCCCACATCTGATAGAGGTCTAATATCCAATATATACAAAGAACTCAAGAAGTTAGACTCCAGAGAATCAAACAATCCTATTGAAAAATCTGGTATAAAGCTAAAAAAAAAGAATTCTCAATTGAGGAATATCAAAGAGCAGAGAAGCACCTAAGGAAATGCTCTAAATCCCTAGTCATGAGGGAAAAGCAAATCAAAACAACCCTGAGATTCCACTTCACACCAGTCAAAATGGCTAAGATAAAAAACTCAGATGATCGCAGATGCTATTGAGGATGCGGAGAAAGAGGAATACTTCTCCACTGTTGGTGGGGTTGTAAGCTGGTACAATCACTCTGGAAATCAGTTCCTCAGAAAATTGGACATAGCTTAAGACCCAGTTATTCCACTTCTGGGCATATACCCCAAAGTTGCTCCAACATACAATAAGGACACATACTCCACCATGTTCATAGCAGCCTTATTTATAATAGCCAGAAGCTGGAAAGAACCCAGATATCTCTCAGTAGATGAATGGATACAGAAATTGTGGTATATTTATACAATGGAGCACTACTCAGCTATTAGAAACAATGACTTTATGAAATTCCTAGGAAAAAGAATATCTGGAGAATATCATTCTGAGTGAGGTAACCCAGTCACAAAAGAATAGACATAATATGCACTCACTGATAATTGGATACTAGCCCCAGAAAGCTCTGAATACCCAAGAAACAACTCACAGACCATACAAAACTCCCCTCCCAAAAGAAAAGAAAGGCCAAAAAGTGGAAGCCTCAGTCTTTCTTAAATAAAAAATAGTGTATAGCACCCTCTCAAAGTAGGGTACACCTAGAACTTAAATTATTAATAACTCAAGAGCTAAGAAGATAGCATTGTGGCAAATTTTGGTAGTTAAAAATCAGTATGTTAACCTTTCCACACCAATAAAACTTTGACTATTTCCATGTTATGTTTTGTTTTACATATACTTTATGATTACTGTAAATATTAAGATATCAGTGCATACTATTAAACCTTAAAAAATCAAGTACTGACAAAAATATATTCATATAGTTTTATGCTAAAATGCTTTTAATAATCTGTACATGTATCTCTTTTTTAAAAATAAAGTTGTGAGGAAAAAAAGAGATAGGGAAGTGGTTGTCCCATAGGAATAGACTCATGTTGTGTTAGGAAAGTGCTATCTCAGTATGAGGGCTCTTGTCTGTTTGTTTTGTTTTATCTTGGATCTTGCTTTGCATTTGTTTGTTATTGTTGTGTAGTTAAGAACATGTAAGCAAAGCTGAGTAGTGATGGTCTTTAATCCTAGCACTTGGGAGGCAGAGACAGGAATATCTCTGAGTTCTAGACCAACCTGGCCTACAGATTGAATTCCAGAACAGCCAAGAATACACAGAGAAATCCTGTCCTGAAAACCTAAAAAAGATAAACATGGGTACTAGTGCCAGCACCTGTGGGTCCACATGGCACACCAGGCTATTTGTAACTTAGCCACTCCAGGCTGCCTCTAAGTACTCACAGACACTGGCTTCTGTTGACCAGGATAAGGTCCGCTCTACCTGCCCTTGCTACTTCTGTCCCAGGTAGATATGACTGCCCTGGCATGTCATTTTCACTCTCTTCCCCTTGGCATGCTGTTCCCAAGTCTTACACACACACACACACACACACACACACACACACACACACACACTTCCCAACTCTGTGGTGGGCTTTGTGAGTTCCACCACTACATGCTTTGAACACAATTAAATTGTTACATCAAAGAACACAGCAAAATACTCTGATCCAATTGGTATAATATTATTTGCCCACCTAGATAAGTCAAATTATCTTGTACAATTCCACCCTTTATAAAACATTTATAACCTTATCAATGTGTGGATGAGCTGAAACATCCGCATGTTGTTTCCTCTCCCATCTCAGCTTACCCACTCCTCTTCCATTTTCCTAGACTTTGCCCCGCGTACCTCAATACTCTCCAATTATGTATCACCTTGACTTCAACCTGCAGCCACCAACTGTGCCTTGAGTTAGTCTGTGTGTTATAGAATATAAAATGGCATCAGTGTCCAGAGTTGAGTTTCAGACCCCTTAAAGGAGAGGTTGACAGTGCAAAAAGTTATGCCACAAGCAACAGGATGATATAGAAAGGAGGGGTGGGGTGTGGACATTTTCTAAGAATATAACTTGTATTTCCATAGTAAGTAATGGTGGAGTGCTGGATCCAGCCGGAAACTTACCTGTGGCTGTAGCTCTGCATTATTACCCAGTGTCCTCTAATGACGAAGCTTAACATTTTACCAGCTAACAATGGAGAAAGGCTTTCTCGAGTCTTGGCCTGGCTCCTACATCACAGAAGAGGGCAGAGGAAAGCAGGCTTGATGTAGAGACCAGGCTTCAAAACTAGCACATGTGTTATCAATATTTTATACCTCTTTTATTAAGGAACGGTGAGAACAGCATTGTCTTACACTTATTGCAAACATCTTTAAGCTGGCATAACAACATCTAGTTCTTTGCCTCTGCATTCCTTGTGTTTCAATGTTATTTTGGTTTGAATACATGAAGACAATCTGGCCTTTAGTAGGTATGTAGTTGTAAGTGGAAAGAATATTTCAAGACTTTATATTATGATGGATAATGAGAACTTAGCAAGTAGTAGTTGTAGGAAAAGGATGAAGAGAGTGGAGGAATATGACCCATGCAGGTGCGGCAAGGCCTGGAGGAGAGGGGGATGCCTCTGAGGGATCCATGTTGGGAATCCCTCCCCCTGAGGGACCAGCCACATGACAGTATAGTGCAGAATAGAGTTTATTCAGGTCATGGGGAGTTCAGAGGGTAGTAGAGGGGGAGAGACAGGGAAAGAGATGGGGGGGAGGGAGAGAGAGAGAGAAGAGAGGAGAGGAGTAGAGGCTGGCCATAGGCACATGGAGAGAGAGGGGGAAAAGGAAAGGGAAGAGAAGGGGTGGGGGGGGACAAGGGAGCAAGAGAGAGAGGAGGGGCCAAGCAGCCCTTTTTATAGTGTCAGGTCACTGGGGTGGAGCATACCTAGCTGTTGCCAGGTAACTGAAGGGTGGGATTTACAGAATCCCAACAGTAGTTTTAAAGATGAGTGGCAACATGGAAATTGAAATATTCATCATATTTTTATACTCAGATACATTACAGTTCTTCGGTTACATCTCCTTCTTGATTCTTTTCCGCTTTGGTTCATGGTTGTAAAGTTGCTGCCCTCCTGTCTCAGTCCCCAGTTGCTGAGATAAGAGACTTGCACCACCACATTCAGCTATGTTACTGAGGGGAGCGTTTAATCATGCAGAGTTTCACTATAAAATGTATATTGGGAAAATACTAGTTCACTATCAGAAGCCCATACAGTAGTCCCCTCATGCCCAAGGTTTCTTTTCAGCAGCTTCAGTTACTCAGAATTAACTGTACCGCAAAGGAATTAAATGGAAAGTTCCAGAAACAATTGGTTAGTTTTAAACTGTGCATTACTGTGAACAGAATGTTGAAATCTCCTTTCTTCCCTCTCACTTCTGTAGGATGTGAGTCACCACCTTGTTTGGCATGGCCTCATTGTATGCTTCCTGCCCATTAGTCACTTAGCCATCTCTGTTACCAAATGAACTGGGGGCAGTGGCATAGTTCTTGCATTGAAATTACTTGAATGCTGTAGCCTAAAGTACACCCCTAGCCTGGATCACTCCCTCCACCTCAGCTAATTTCGTATTTTATCATTTCATCACAAGAAAGGTAAATGTAGCAGGTATTATAAGAAGGGTTAGTTGTTTTCATTACTGTTCTTACTGCTGTGCCTAAACATTTGGCAGAAACAACTTGAAGGAGTAAAGATTTATTGCTTTAGTGCAGACCCAGGGTGGCAGAATAAATGGTGCTCATGGTGACTTGAGTCTTTGACAACAATTCCTCCCAGGTTAGTGACCAAGAAAAAGAGCAGAGACTAGAACAAAAGGCATGTACAATCAGCCTTCAAGACCCCACTCTGTATGGCCTACTTCTGCCTGGTGGGTTTGTACCCCCAAAGGCTCTACAACCTCAAAATCAGTGCCACAATCCAGAAACCAAGTGTTCAAACACAAGAATGTATCAGAGAGTTCTCTTTCAACCATAACAGAACAGAAGTAGGTATTAGAGAGGCCACATTTTCATTCCTTTTATTATATTGTAGTTAGTTTTTAAATTTTATTTTATGTCCACTGGTGTTTTGCCTGCATGTATCTACGTGAGACGATTTCAGATCCTCTCTGTGATCTTTCACATCAGCTGTGAGCTGCCATGTGGGTGCTGGGAACTGAACCTGGGCCCTCTAGAGAAGCAGTAAGTTCTCTTAACTGCTGAGCCATCTCTCTAGGTCCCTATACTGGTGTAATTGGTCTATTTTAATATTATTGTTGATTTCTTATTGTGCCCAATTTACATAAGGATTTAGTCATCACTGGGGCTAGGAACAGATCACCCAGGAAAAAGGATGTGCTGTGTTTCTCCCTTAACAACTATCTCATGGATGTTAAAACACAAAAACAAAAACAAAAAATTCATTGAGGGTTATCTTGAGTAAAGTGAATTCATTAAGGGTCACTTACAGGGATGGTAGTGTTCTTATGAAGCCATTAATATCATCCCACACCAAACTATGTTTTATAAACTTCTGCAGAATTGAGCAAACCTGGGATTACAATGCACCTCATGTTAAAGCAGGAGAGGATTTCAGGCTCCTAGAGGCAGGAAACTTACATGCTCAAGTAGACTCTGTCCTTGATTTTATCAGGGAGTGTGCTATCTTGGGCTAACATCATCTAACTGTGGCTGCTTGCTACATGGGAGTTACTCTGGCTGATATTCTACCCTTTCATCTGGCTGTTACTTTCTTTATGCCCCCTCCATGCTCCTTGAGCATTGAAGAAGCTATCTTGTGTTCATATCCTGCTGAGAATAAAACACTGATTCCCAGTTCGTCAAACACAGATACATATTTTTATATAAACACCAATCAAGAGAAATGTCCCAGCCACAAGAAATATGAATAAAACCATTCAGCTTTTTCAAGGTCTATACCACTAAGGGTGCTTAGGGCTAAGCAATTATTTCTTGCTTTTCCAATTCTTTGATAGTGAATGTAAAATCTTCACATTATCCCAGCAATTAAATAATTAAAGCCTTACTGCTTTAATTGTTACTTTTTATTACCTTTCACAGATAGAAAGTAAGTAGCACCCATTTGTATTCCACCCACCTATATCCCTGTCTTTATTGTTGGAACACCCAGGTAGAGTCCTCAGTCTATGGTGTACAGCGTGTGTCCAAGAAGCAATCCTGAGAACGTCTTACTACAAAGAGAGGTGAGCAGAATCTCCTGGAGTGGAGACATAGTTGCCTACCTCAAAATAAGCCTGTTTGTTGTTGTTGTTGTTGTTGTTTGTTTGTTTGTTTTGTTTTTCACTTTTTCTGTCCAATCTCTATATCCATCTATAGTTGCCTGTCACCTGTTTTTGGAAACTGCCTATGCCTCAGTATTCATTAGCCTATGTAGTCTATAATTAGTAATGCAATCTATACTTCATTACATTGAATCTTGGCTATTTTGTCAGAAAAGCAGCTCTGTGTGTGTGTGTGTGTGTGTGTGTGTGTGTGTGTGTGTGTAGTGTCTGTCAGTCTGTCTGTGTATGTCTGTGTTGTATGTAATGTAAGATCATCTGCCTCTGGTGCAGGAAGCACTCTATATGTCTGTCTTAGTTAGGGTTTCCTGCTGTGAACAGACACCATGACCACTGCAAGTCTTATAAAGGACAGCATTTAATTGAGACTGGCTTACATGTCAGTGGTTCAGTCCATTATCATCAAGGCAGGAGCATGGCAGAGCCCAGGCAGGCATGGTGCAGGCAGAACTGAGAGTTTTACATCTTCATCTGAAGGCTTATAGCAGAATACTAGCTTCCAGGCAGCTAGGATGAGGGTTTTATAACCCATACCCATTGAGACACACCTACTCCAACAGGGGCACACCTTTTAATCGTTCCACTCCCTGGGCCAAGCATATTCAAATCATTACAATGTGACATGCCCTTCTTCATTTTTTTATTCCTCTTTATCAGTGAACTGCTGTTCTGTCTACAGTGTCTTTCATAAACTTACCAAAAGAGCACTGAGTTTCCTATCAATTGTATGTCATAGCATACCAATATGGCTCAAACCCTGACACATTACTTCTGACATGCTGTTAATATTGTTTCTTTTTTCATATAAAATGTCTAGAACTGGAGAGAAGGTTTTGTGGTTATGAGTGCTTACTGCTCTTCCAGAGGGCCCAAGTTCGGCCTCTAGCATCATCGTCTGATGGCTCACAATCATGTAAAACTCCTGCTCCAGAATCTCATGCACTCACATGAGCATGCTCATACGGAGGCATAAACAGACATATAATTAAAATTAAGTACTTCAGATTTTCTGCAGTGAAGATATAGCCAAGAGATCGCACATGTGCACATACACAATTTGTTATTTGTTTATATAAATACACACAGAAATTTGTCGATATTCTACCAAACTACATTTATGACAAAATGAAACAAACTAAAACCATCAGTCTTATCTACAGTAAAATACCAGATCTTGGGGTGGCATTACTACCATTTGGATTTCTAGGAGAGTCTATTATACATGGTTTTCTTGTTTCATATGAGATGGAACATTACATTCTGTAGAGAGCTGGCCAAGATAACAAGACTTCAGGACGACCTTGAAAAGTAAAACTATCAGTACAGACAAGAAAATGCAGAATAATGAGAAAATACACAAAGAGCCCCAAATGAATGTTTAAGTATTAACCCTGTATCCTTTTACACATCAAGATGCAAATGACATCTGTTCTCCTAAAGAACTGAGGAGATGGCAAATCGATACTTTTGTCTGGAAGGCTAGGTGGGAGGCAGGGAAAGGAAAGGAGATGAGTTAGTAGGGGGAAAGACTGGTCAAGTAGAAGCAGAGGTAGACTCAGAGGTCCTCAAGATGCTCCCTTTGAACCATTCTGCCTAGTCAGAGCTCCTGGAGAGCACTATTAATCTGCATATCCCTTCTGTACTGGAGGTAGTCAGAGAGGAAGGAGCCTTAGTTGAGGAAATGCCTTCATGAGATCCAGCTGGAAGACATTTTGTTATTAGTGACCAGTTGGGGAGGGCCCAGCCCATTGTGGGTGGTTCTATCCCTGAACTGGTAGTTCTGGGTCCTATGAGAAAGGAGTCTGAGCAAGTCATGGGAAACAAGCCAGTAGGAAGCACCCGTCCATGGCCTCTGTATAGGCTCCTGCTTACAGGATCCTGTCATTTGAGTTCCAGTCCTCACTTCCTTTGACAATGAACTGTGATGTGGAACTGTAAGCCAAATAAATCCTTTACTTCCAACTTGTTTGTCATGGTGTCCCATGGCAGCAATAGAAACTAAGATACCATATAACTGAAATTCTTCTGTAAGGATCAGTTGCCCTCTGGGCAGGCAGTCCAGCTTCAGGTGTCTCACTGTCTTCAGTTGTAGCCACAAACTGATCACACAACTGTCCTGCAATCTATATTGCTTTCAGCAGTTATCACCTTAGGGGTTTGGCAGTATCTCATTCACTCTGCTGACAAAATTCACCTAGGAGGAATGTTGATCCATACCACATGAGGAGGACGGCCACCTTGGGATTTCTGCAAATGATTCACTCTGACTAGTTGTTGAATGAGTTGCAACATGTGAGTGCTGTGACTTTCTTGGGGAGCTATGAAAGTAACAGTAACATCAGCCTTTAAACTTAATACCAGCTTCCAAAGAATGACTCAAACAGACTCATCAAGGTGATTAAATGAGTTCATTACAGTGTACTAGTCAGAGCAGTGGGCAGCTCTGGATGCCTTCCCCTCATTTACCAAGATCCTGTTTTACAGAGCTCTAAGTTCACAGAACTGATGTGAACTCGGGCTACAACCACTGCCTAGTGTTAAAGTAGCAGAGGTGATCACAGACTGAGATATCATGAGGTAAGACAAGCTAGAGTCTGGAGAAATATGTGTGGACTCTATCCTTGCTCTTATGAATTCCAGCAATGTCAGAGAAGAGTCTCAGCACAGGATAACTCCTTTGCTACTGCTTGTGAATAAAATAACCATATGTAGCTTGGCCTGAAATGGATTCACTGACTATAATTCCAACTGGTCCTACTGCAAAAGCTGCCAATCTTAATCTGTATACATATGTACTGTTAAAATTATAATTTTTGCCTGAAACATGTGTTTGTGTGTAATATGTATATAATTTTACATGTATGGGTGTTTGGCCTGCATGTATGTCTCTGTACCACATGTATGTTTGGTATCAAGGTGGCCAGAAGAGGGTTTTAGATCTCCTGACGTGGAGTTACAGGTGATGGTGAGCTGCCATGTCAGTGCTGTGAACTGAATCCAGACCCTTTGTGAGATGGGCCAGTGCTCCTAACTGCTAAGCCATCTCTCCAGCCCAAACGTATGTTATCTGAGGCAAAACTCTCTTCCTGCCTCCACAGCACTAGGTGTTCATTTGGTGCAGAGACCTCTCTCTCTCTCTCTCTCTCTCTCTCTCTCTCTCTCTCTCTCTCTCTCTCCCTCTCTCTCTCTCTCTCTCTCTGAGTGTTTGTGTGTGTGTGTGGTATGTATGAGACAAGGCTAAAGGTAGCATGGATTGGTCTCAGTGACCTTGCATTTCCTTCTTCCTGCTACCTCCATCTTACAAGTATAATAATATAGCCAGGTGCCATTATTCCATTTATGGTAATGCTGGAGACTGAACCTAGGACATCATACATGCAAGGCAAACACTCCACCAACTAAGGTACACTCCCAACCCCCTTTATTTTGGAGACAAGGTCTCACAGAGTTTATCATGTAGGCCTTAAGATTGGTAATTTCTTCTGTCCCAGCCTCCTGAATAGTTGAGATTATCAGCTGGCCTCACCAGATCCATAGTTCCTTGAAATTTTGGTCATTGCTAATAAATAAAGTCAGCCGTTCTCTTTGAAGAGACAATTTATTACTGTCATTTCAGAAACAGTAAAATAGTTTGTCTCTCAGTGGATCTTTTGAATACAAAATGGTGGTCCATTAAAAGTACTTAATCCAACTGAGAATTCAAACAAGCACACAAATGTTTCTTTTTAAACTTGTCTTCTTTCTGTTATGTGTTCACCATTTATTACACAGAATTGAAACGTATCATTTTTATTGACTCACAATATTTTTTAAAAATATTTTAATATTTTTAATATTTAAACCAAATTTTCACAAAAGCCGTAAGTTAAAGAAAAAAAACTGCCAAGCATGGTGGCACACACCTTTAATTCCAAATGAGTCCTAGGACAACCAGGATGGACGCGAAAAAACCTTGTCTTGGAAAAGAAAAAGAAAAAAGGAGAAAAAAATGAAAGGGAGGTCAAACAGAGATAGCCAGATGAGTGGAAAGTAAGCACACTTCTACGTTACAAACACCACCGATGTAAGATACTAATGGCAGGGCAGGAGAGATGGCTCAGTGGTTAGGAGCCTCGGCTGTCCTTCCAGAGCACCCAGGTTCAGTGATTGGCACTGGTGGTTCACAACTCCAACTCCAGAGGTTCTGATGCCTTCTTGTGGACTCTAAGGCACTGCACACGTGGTGCAGAGACAGATATATATCTTCATACACATAAAGTTCAATCTTAAAAACATAAAACATATCAAAAGGGACTTGCGTGGTGATTTCTGAGTCTGCTCATTGCCCAGAGGTGAAATGCTGCTGCTGTTCCCAGTTTCAGACTCCACACAGCCTTCATTTCCTGTATCCTCACTGGATACCACCCAACTGGATCTTTGCAACAAAATATCTCAATTGAAACTGGCATAGTGAAAACAGCAAAGTCATCAAAATTCAAGAACCACGCCTGATTTAGGTGGCCTTCAATTGTCCCTGCATTACTAGTGCAGTATAAGAACACTTACATGCACAGTCATGTCCCTGTGTATAAATAGCTGAAGACAAGAACTATAATTCACCAAATAAACACATTACTAAGGATTTCCTAGAGGAACAAAACTATGCTTTATGTGATTGGAAATGGAATGGCCACCATGTCCATCTGCATGTTGCAGATCAGACAGACAGCCTTGTTCAGTACAAGACTGAAGCCTCAAAAAAGGGGGTGGAGTGACAGGGTCTGGAGATATGGCCCAGCATTAAGTGTACTTGCTGCTCTTACAAAGGACCCAAGTTCCCAACCCCTACAGCCATCTGTAACTCTAATTCTAGGGAATTTTATGCCTTGTGACTTTCCATTAACACCAGGTATGACTGTAGTTCATAAACAGCCATTCAAGAAAAACATGCATAAAATAAATAAATCTAAAAGAGACAGAGGACCAATGGGATAGTCCCAGTCCAAGACTGAAATGCAAAACAACCGAGGCTGAAGATGGGGGTGAGTCCATAGACAAAGACAACAGAAGCCCTTGCTCTCAAACAGGGACCCAATATACGATGGTAGGCTCTGCCTTCTTCCACATGTAGTTTCATTTGCAGCTTTTAAAGAATCTTTGTATTTCTGCCAAAACATTTTTGGGATTTGGGGAGAGACAGCACTATTTCCGAAGATAGGTTTGGATTGTGCCCTAGCAGTCTGGTCTTGCAGTCTCAGTGTAAGTCGTAACAATAACAACATTTCATAGTTTTAAGTGTATGAATCCTTTACTACATTGGATAGTACTAAGGAGTGGAAGTTCCTAAGGATTCCTCTTTTTTGTTTTAATTTTATCTGGTATTGTTTATTGTTAGTTTTGGTGCTGTGAATATGCTTGGCCCATAGGAAGTAGTCCTATTAGGAGGTGTGGCCTTGTTGGAATAGGTTCGGCCCTGTTGGAGGAAGTGTGTCAATGTGTAGTCCATCTTTGAGGTCTCCTAGTGCTCAAGCTCCATCCAGTGGAGAAAAGACCCTCCTCCTGGCTGCCTGCAGAAGACTGTTTCCTCTGTCTGCCTTCCCTTTGGATCAAGATGTAGAACTCTCAGCTCCTTCAGCAACATATCTGAGTGCACACTGCCATGCTCCCCACCATGATGATAATGGACTGAACCTCTGAAACTGTAAGCCACCCCAATTAAGTAATTTCCTTTGTGAGAGTTGCTTTGGTCATGGTGTCTTCACAGCAATGGAAATGCTAAGACAGTAAATAAGAATACACAATCCTTTGCATGTCAGTTCTGTAATGAAGCACACATGATGCTAGAACTGGTGAATAGCATCTGTGAGGGGAAAGGTCTTAACTGCTTTCCTTCTAGTCTTCTCCCCCTCTTTGCCTAATTGCTTTGACTCTAACTTCCAGCACAATGGGGAATAAAAACGGTAAAAGCAGGCATCCTTGATCATAAAGTTTTCTTTCATCATTGATTATGATATTACCTTTGACTGCTTCAAAACGTTTGTTTAACATATTTAAGAAGTTATTGCAGTTTACTGTCTTTAATCACAACTGATTCTATGTACATTTCCCCCATCTGACAGCTTACTGAAGATAGACACAGGAACAATGGGAGCTTTTGAAACCAGAAAACCAAAAAACAAAACAAGCCCAAAAACTGTCCAAATCAACAACCTACCACCCCCCCCAAAAAAAAAAAAAACCCAACAACAAAATGAAAACAGTTGTAGTTCCTCCATGTTTGCTTCAAGGACTCCTTACTGTCATCAATAGGTTTGTTACTAAGAAAAAAACTTCTGCTTCATAGATTCACTGACAACAGCAGTCATCACTGCTTAAATACATAAGAAAAAGGAATTCTTCCAAATGTATGAGAATCTGTTATAAATTAATGAGAACAAAAGCCAAACCACATCTGAAAAATTAAGCTAAAGAAACAATAATTGACAGTTAATGACAAAATTCAAAAACTTAAAAACATGCATATTTCTACACATTACAAAGGCAAACCAAAATTGAACTTATTGGCAGAGTCTGAGGCTATATTATATCAGCTTTGGTTCAAAAGTGAAGCCAACCTACTGGACGCAGAGAAGCAGAACCTGTGGGAAGTGGACCACACAGTCTTGTAGCTGAGGGAGAGGCCACTGCCCTGCGTCTCATGTAGGCACTGCTGCATAAGGAAGCTAGGTGTGAATGGAGAACAAGAGCCCACAAGAACATGTAGCTGCAACCTGACCTTTAAGAAATTGATGTTAGACCTAAAGAACCATACATGATGGTCCAGTTGCCAGAAGCTTGAAGGAAAAGAATAGGAAGATTTGGAGAATGTGAGTAGCCACAGCTTTATTTACACCAACTCAGGGAGTGAGCACAGTGTTCAGGAGCTGCACCATGCCCTACAACCACAATGCACTGCTGCCCTTTCCTTTTTATCTTGCACAGATAGAACCAGCACCACAGCTAAAATGGGAAGAGTGAGAGGGACCCTGTTTCCAGAAGCACAGGCTTACGTAATTGTAATTCTAATTATACTGATGGATTCTTTTAAGAATTCTTCTGCATATGCGAAACATGCATCTTTAATTGCAATATTTGCAATAGCAATTGTAAACATGACAACCGGATGTCTATGTAAAGAAAACTGGTCAGTACGCTGGGAAGAATATGAGAGCAGAACTTTAATCTCCACCTTACGTACTGTTAGAAAAGCAAGAGAAACAGCAAATAAGACACGATTTGTGCTAAGATTATTATTTGTCTCCATGCTGTAACAAAAGCTACTCACAGAAAGATCTATGAGGGCTCACAGCTCAAGCGTGTAACACACCAAGATGGGTAGGATTTGGCAGCAGAAGACTGAGGTGACTGCCACGTTGTTCTTACTGTGCACAATCAGGATGCAGATGTTTGTGCTCAGTTCATGTTTTCTTTTCTATTCAGCTTGGGTTCCTAGCCCATAGAATGTAATAACATGTTTTGTGTGACTCCCAACTCTACTGAATTTGGATAATCTTTTGCAGGAATGCTCAAACAACTGTCTCTTTGATGAGTCTAGATCCTGTCAACTTTATAATATAAGCAATTACAAATTCAACTCTTGCCAATGTGCACCCAAAGATCATACTCTTAAGGCATAACCTGTTAGCCCTGTCCCCATAGACTTGTATCTCATACCTGCATTCACTCCAACTTCAAAGTCTCTAGAATCTTTACAGTTTCTGCTGGATAGATTTATGTTAATTTGACATAAGCTAAACTCATCTGAGAGGAGAGAAGCTCAATTTAAAAAATGATGACTAGTGATATGAAAGTGTGAGCCAAATAACCTCCTTCCTCCCCAACCTTCTCTTTAGTCACAGTGTTTTACTGTAGCAATAGAAACCCTAAGACAAGTTCGCACTTTCCAAAGGTTAAATGCAGATTCTCTTATAAGATTCATGATCTCTTAACTATGATACCTGTATAATAAAACCAAATTACATGGTTCCAATAATCAATGGCACAGACTAAACATTTCTATTCCAAAAGGGAGGAATGAGGGCAAAAGAAGGGTTCTAGTGACCTGATTCCAGCAAGGTCACACACTACAGTTTCATAACCTTCCAGAACAGCGCAGTCAGCTGGGGACCAATTATTCAAACACAGTGCTGTTTTCTCTTCAGTTCTGTTTCTCAGAGTCTTCCATGATACACAGAGCTGGAGTGCAGCCCCCTTATAAAAGATTGCCACCTTGTGAATAAATGGCAATTTCTCACTTTTCCTGTTTTATCCCCTTCTTTTGTTTAAAAGGACATAAACTTTTATTTCCTTTTTTAAAAATCTGGTATTGTATGCTACATTTATTATAGAAAAATTTTAAATTCCCACAGATTGTAAAGGAAATAGACCTTTGATACTGATAAGTTTGTAAGGTTGTGTGTGACCACATGACATTTTGATCACTTTTGGAAAAGGATCAGATCTTGTCTAGTTGCATGTTTGCTCAGCACGTACATAATGAGATGAGCATATATGAAGGTGACTTCAAGTCACTGTGCTCAGCTTTCTTAAAGCCGAGTATTTGTATGATAATGCTGTCTCCCTCTCCTGGAAGTTTGCCTGCTTTGATTTAGGAACCCACTTTGTATGTGTATGTGCAAATATGCATATATGGTATATATGTATACATATTTTCACTAACTGTAGGGTCTCCCATCATCTGCCAAAGAGATGAACAAATTGAGTTTTTCACAGGTAGTTAGATAGGAGTATTACTCTACCCTTTTCTTCCAATGTCCGGCCCTTTGAAGGAGTCACTCTATAAGTTAACTTCACAAGCATTTATTAAGTTACACCATAGGCAAGCTGACAGAACAAAGATGAGGATAACCCGGAACCCAGCCCTGAAGCTCTATTGGAGCCTCTAAATTAGAAGAGAAGGAAGACACAAAGAGTTTCACAGCATTAATCCCAAATGAAACTAATTGTGACTTTGTGTCTATCTTCCTACTATATAGTGATAAGGACAAAAACTAAGTCTAGCTGGACAAGGCAGGGGGTGGGGCTGTACACATGTGTGATCCACTGAGAGGTAGAGATAAAAGGACCAGGAGTTCAAGGTCATCCTCTGGTTACAAAGCGTGTTTGAAGCCAGTATGGGCTACATGAGATCCTATCTTAAGAAAAGCCAATAAGCTGAGCTTATACTTATCCCTATGTTTTTAGCATCGATCTCACTGTCTAACTTAAATCCTTCTGCCTCAGCCTCTGGAGTCAGCACATAGAGATTTTATCAAACTGTTGACATCTCACCAACACACAGTTGTTCTTACCATTCATCAAGAAATGCAACTCAGGGTTCAGTTTATTTTGAGAAGACTAGCTCTTTATCAGAGAAGAGACTAACTTCAAAAAAAATTACTAACTTTAAAAATCATCTTCTTTTATCCTCAAATTTGCTGGTATGAAGAAAAGCAACAATACTTTGCAAGTTTCACAGTATAGTATCAGACTTATGTAGAATTGAGGAATTTGAAAAAAAAAACTTCCCATTAACCTAGGTTTGAAAACAACTGACATTCTTGAAGATGGACATAGAAAAACTTAATGGTTCCAGTCAGCTCACTGACTTCTAAAACCCCAGGAAGATACTCCCAGCAGCAGAGAACATGAACTCCCAGTGATCCTAGACATTAGGTTGACTTCTTTGACTTTTTCTTCTCTGCTTCTTCCTTTTCCCTTTCTATTTCAGTTACTTCCAATTCAATTTCTTTGGCACTAAACATCTGAGAAAAGAAAACATCAAAACATTATACCAATACTTGAATATTTCTGTTACTTTCTATCTTATAACCTCAGAATGCCTCAAAATACCTCAATAAATACAAAATGATGCACTTGTACCACAGAGAGTAAATTCAGGGCTACAACACTGGGCATCACTGTAGGGCAGGGACATGACACATCCTGTACGTGCCCTGTCACTCTGACATGTGAACACCACACTTATTTCTCAGAACCTCCTCTCCTTCGTCCTACTGTGTGCTTCTCTTACACAGTTCAGTCATTGCTGTGGTTAGCATGTGCAAGGTCCCCACAGATTCAGGGATGTTGTGCATTTGGTACCAACTTGTAATTGCTCCTTTGAAAAGCAGTGGAACCTTTGACAGGTATGGGGCCTTGAGTTTTATAGCTTGGAGGCATAAAACTGTCTCTACTTCCTGTTTTAGAGTATGTGTTAGGAGCTGAGAGTTCTAGCCCAGATTTCGGGCCATGGAGCAGACAGTGTTAGTGCATGTGTGTACACACACCTGTGAGGATAGTATGAGAAGTCACTCCTTACTAGAACCTGACTATGTTGGTACTTTATCTGGAATTTCAGGGCTAAGAGAAATATTTGCATTTTAAGCCAACCACTCTATAATACTGTGAAGGCCTCCCCAACTAAAACAGCTCATAGTAATGATACAGTTTCCAATTAAGAAGTAAACAGCATGTTTTAGGAACACACATGAGCCAGGCAAGAAGATCTGAGCATGACATAGCTGGTCCTTCATAATGGAGTCAAAAGCATAATCAGCTGTCTGTGGGATGGGGATGGGGAGGGAGTCTGAGACATTTCTCCCTGAGTTGTTGAGCTCGCTGTCTGCAGCTTCTCGCCTCACCTCCCTGTGGCAGTTCCAACTTCTTACAGCATGGCTGAGACTTCTAGAGCCTGCTCATCATGCTTAACCTTGATTCGGGCAACAAAGTTTCTTTCTGAATTCCACCTTAAAAAACTGTTGACATTGCTCATAAGAAATATTCTGTACTTTTCCCCCTTGTAGGCAAATACATTTTCTTCTGTTTACTATTATTCATTTATTACCCCTGTTAGCAGTCCATTTTATTTACATTTTGTTTGAGTCTTGCTACTTTATCTAGACATTATAGAAGCCTGGTTAAACAGTCCAAGAACCAAATCCTCATATTTTCTACTTCTGTATATAAGAACTCTCATATTTTATATTTCCTTTTTGTTTAATGATACTTACTGAAGTTAACACAATTCAATAAGAGTCTACTGCATAGCACAATAACATTTTATAAAATATGAAACAGTTACTAATAGCATTTTGGTGGTGGTGGGTGGGTGGATGGTTTATTTTTGTTTTCTTTTTTGAGTCAGGGTCTCCCTATGTAGACTTAACTGCCCTGGAACTCACTATGTAAGCCAGGCTGGCCTTAAATTCACAGAGCTCTGCCTGCCTCTGCCTTATGGGTGCTGGGATTAAAACTATGCCTGTCCCATACTTCTTTGAGGTAGAAGGTCTTGCTGCATAGACATGGCTTGCTTAGAATGTATGGTTGGTTCCACTGCTTTGGTCTCCCAAGTGCTAGTATGACAGGCATGTATCATCAAGGTCTACAACAATGCTTGAATGGAAGCTGAAGACTATTGATGGGGCAATTAGCTCCAGGTCATCCTGTGGAAGGAACTGATCTGCTAGAGTGTAGACTCAGGTCAGCACACCTCAGTGTGTTAAAGTGGGTCTACTGTGCTCTACTCACTAGGCAGCCTATGCTGAAGTATTACATGCAACAGCACTATAACTTTGCTGCCAGGCAATGTGCCCTTGTACCACTCATCAACAATAGATGCATATTTGTGTGTGTGTGTGTGTTGTGTGTGTGTGTGTGTATATGTGTGTGTGTCTACCCCAGCAGGTATGCCCGTGACATAGCTAAAGAAACAATCCTGACTTTTGTGGCTTCAGAGCTTCTCTGGTGTTGGTGGATCTGTCCCTAAAGTTTTGTCAGAAGTGAGTGAAAACCACACCCACTACTCATCCCCGCAGCCTGAGTTTGCACTCTGGTGGTCCTGTGGGGCTGTGCAGACCTATTCCAAATCCCTGTGCCCATTCCTCTTATTTATTGAAACTTTGCTGCTGTCCTATCCTCTTGTCCCATCTTTTGGAAAAGTGTTAAAACACCCTCAAACCACTACCCCCCACACACTGTTTTACACAGTACTGAATTTTGGATAAATGTTTTCTGAAAATACTTTCCTTAAACATAAAGGGACACATATATAAATTAGTCTTCTAAGCATATTTTACTACAGTTTCCCAAGTTTTGAAAGGTTTTATGCATTCTATATAAGAACTATCGACAAACTAGACAGCTAACAATTCTACCCCAGAGACAAGAAACCACAAAGAAATGCTCTTAAGCCCCTGAGACTACTAGCATAATAACTGACATGTTCTGATTTTAACACATAGTGGTTGAACACAGGCATACAGGTAGTTTTAGGGTTATTACCAGGAAATATGGAAAGGTTATTATACTAGGGATTAAAATTAAAATGTGAAAAAAGCTCAAGGCATTTTCAGGTGAACTGTAGAGACATCAGATGAAAAACCACCACACAGGGCCAAGGCATGTAGCTCAGTGGGACAGTGCTTATAATGTGCAAGGACTGAAACATGTGGTTCAGCAGGTAGCACATATGATGCACAAAGCCTTGGGTGAGATCCTGAGAACCAGAAGGAAAACTGCAGTGATCAGAAAGTACGAAGGTTCTCTCATGAAGTAAGGGAACAAGTCCCCGCTCTCTGGGTGGGCAGACTCTAAGGGTTCCCACTGACAGTTATGAACACCAAATGAGTAATCTCTATCGAGCTCTTACCACGTCTCAAAGCCGGGAGCATGCCTCTGCTTACAACAAGCTAGCAGACTAGCAGCTCTCAGCCCAAACAGAGATAGTGTGGTGTCAATGGATGCAGCCTGCCTGCAATGGTGATTCATCAACAGTATTTTAACATCTATCAAACCATGCGAGTAGTATCTCTACTTTGGTCAGTAACTTACCTTTAAAGGTTGATCTCTTCTTATTATAGCCAGTTCAATGTTCTTTCCGCCTGACTGGACAACCTAGTGTAGAGCAAGGACACATAAGAACTTCTTCAGCTGGCTTGGGCACAGCTCAGTGGTACAGTGTGTGCCTGCTATGTGTGTGTGACCCTGGCTTTGAGTCTTCAACACTATAAACAAACAAGTGACTTCTGAAAACTTGTGTGTTTGATGAGCAAAACAGAGTAAAGAAACCCAAACAAATCCTCAGAACATAGCTTACAAGGCCACACTCACTTCCAGCAAAGCTTTTATTGCTAGTTTGATAGCTTCATTGTCATTTGAAATTGCATCTTCTGTGTAATTTTTTTCTAGAAATTCCCGGACAGTTTTAGCACTCCGGCCTATTGCATTTGCCTAGAAAAAAATAAAACAAAATTATTGATACAGATGGGTTTATTGTTACCATATATGATCAGACTTTTGAGATTTACTCTGGTGTTGAATAACAAATTCATAAATAATAATAAAATCATAAAATGAAAATTTGACAAGCATTTTAAAGAGTTATCTGTTATTATGTGATTAATCTGTAATATCACCCTCGAGTCTTCCAGAATTCCTTCAGGATCTACCTTCATCTCACTAAGTTTATGTCCTCTTTTTTAACAACCCACTGAGTCCAATTTGTGCTGCCCATATACACTTCTGGACCAGCCACTGGAACATAGGAGTTACCTACCAGAACCACACCCTTGACTAAAACTGACTCTCCATCACCTGGCCACAGCTATTAGCCATGGTGGGGATCCTGAGCTCTCATCCCCTAGTGCCCATGGTACACTGTGGACCTAGTCTTTTCCAGGCAGCCAAAGCTGCTGTAAGTTTACCAATGCAGCTCGGCTGTCAGGTTAAGAGGACAGTTGCAGTCCAATCCTCCTGACCTCTGCCTTACACTCTTTCTGCCCTCTCCTCTGAGATGGTTCTCTGAGCCTCAGAAGGTGTGACCAATGTCTCGTTTGTAGCTCAGTACTCCGTGGACACTTATGCTTAGCAGTGCTCAGCAGTGAGATCCACATCAAGTACCACCCACTGCACCAGGATGCATCTGTGGTGGAAACATTTGTAAAAGACATTATTATAATGTGTATGTATGAATATGTGCCCACAGAAGCCAAAAGACTGTCACCCAATATGAGTGCAGGAAACTGAACTCAGATCCTCTGCAAGGGCAGGATGCACTCTTAACATCAAAAGTAAACCCTTCTGCCTGGCATGGTTATTGAGACTAATTTGCCTCTCACAATTTTTTTAACTGGTTGCCTCCCAGAAGTATACAGTAGTTTATTAGAAAATTTCCCTGGGTCCTGAAAATCTCTCAAACTCATCTCATAGGGACTCACCTGCCACACATTGGCCTCAAAGGCTCTCTGAAGCTGAAAGAACACTCTGTAACAATACTTATGCTTGCATTTTATTCATGCACCAAAGGCTAGTACCATGTGGACCACACTGCTAAGTATGGCTGCCAACCTGGGCTGGGCCCTCACCCCCGAATCAGACACACAGCAGCTTTTTGTATGCTGAGGTCTTTTCCTTCCACAACTTGGACACTTAGTTGAGAGCACCCTTCACTTTGCAGGCCTCCTCTTAAGTGTGCTAATCTCCATTACAATAACCTCTGTTTTAGCACGTGTTTTCCTGAAACATTAAGCTTCCTATTGCCCTTTTGTATCCAAACTCTGTATTTTGAATCTCTTTCTGCAACTGTAGACCCCACTCAAGGGAAAGCTGTAATAGTCATTCCAGATTCAGTCCTCTGCATGTTCAATTTTCTTCCACCAAAGAAATATTAAAATATGTTTTAATTTAGTCTCAAGCAAGTTCTAAGAACATGGGCAGAAATCAGTCAGATTCCTTGCCAAAATATCTCAAGAATGCCTTTATATTTGTTATTTTAGTTGCTATGATTATACACCAGGACCAAAATCAAATAATAAAACAGTTAATCTGGGATTGCAGTCTCAGAGATTCAGAGTCTATCATGAAGAAACAACAGGCATGACAGCTGAAGCCGGAAGCTGTGAGCTCATATGTCAACTACAAGCACAATGCAGAGTGAGCCAACTACAGTAGAATGATGCTACAAAGTCTCAAAACCCACCTCCACTGACATACTTCCTCCAGCAAGGAAACCACCTAACCCTCCCCAGACAGTGCTATGGGGACATGACAGCCAGCCATAACCTGATGGCATTGTGCTACTGCCTGCTCAATCCCAGTGACACTTCTCCCAGAGCACTCAGACCTCTGTCTTACATCCTCAGTATCTCATTCCATCATGTTCTGCCAGCTTGAGACCCTTGCCTTCCTTGAATCACATTCTCAGCAGCTTTTGTTTGTTCCTCTCTTTCCCACTTTAGATGCTTACTTAGATCAGGGTTTTCTCTGAGAGCACCATCCCCCTTGTTTAGTACAAAGCATGCCTTTTCTTAAGTATCCTAATCTCCTTTAACAATTACATACACACACTTTGGCTGCAACACTAACCACTTTTCTACTAGGAAATTACAAAATGTTATACACATCTCCAAAACAACTCAAGACCTTCAGTAGTGAACAGCCTCCTGGAAGTAGCTGTCTATGTTAGTCACTTTTCTGTTGCTGTGATAAAATACCAGGACCAAAGCAGCCTACAGAACAGTTGAATTAGACTTATAGTTCAGCTCCATGGAGGAAAAGTAGATAATGGTGGGCAAGCCATGCCAGCAGAGAAAGAGAACTGGAGTCTTAGAGGTCACACCTTCAGTCACAATCACAACACAAGCAGAGCAAACTACAAGTAGGACAGGCACTCATTTCTCACCCATTCCCAGTCCCATATTTCCTTCACCAAGCCACACTACCTCCCTCAACAACTAGGTCTAGCCACACTACCTCCCTCAACAACTAGGTCTAGCCACACTACCTCCCTCAACAACTAGGTCTAGCCACACTACCTCCCTCAACAACTAGGTCTATCCTTATTCAAATCTCCACAGGATTGAAAGGATTAAGAGAATAGCCATTAGTATCTAATACCATCACCACAACGTGAAAGAAAATGAAGGAGCTGTCACAGATCTAGAGCTTTCTATGAGGTCAATCTCTTGGCCCTTCAACAAATGTTCCTGCTGACACCACTGCCTATATAATCACACAAGTCTCTGCTAGCTTTTCATAGAATAGACCACCAAAGTGGAGACATTTTTCTTCCTGCCCTGTAATTCTCTGTTAGTGGTCCCATGAGTTAAACCAAAAAAGTCAAAGTCCCCTGAATACTTTCCTTGAGACAATACGATCCCAGGAAGGACCACAGCAGATACGTTCAACATCTAGTTGAAGAGTCAAATAATTTCCCAAAGTAAAAATTTGAATGTATTTATCTTAGGGTTTCTTTTATTTCAGTGAAATACCATAAACAAGAAGCAAGTTGAGGAGAAAAGGGTTTATTCAGCTTACACTTCCATATCACATTTCATCATTAAAGGAAGTCAGGATAGGCACTCAAGCAAGGAAGGAACCTAGAAACAGGAGCTGATGCAGAGGGCGTGAAGAGTTCCCACTTACTGGCTTGTTCCTCATTGCTTTTTCAGCCCATTTTCTTAAAGAACTCAAGATCATCAGCCCTGAGCCTTTCCCCATTAATCAGCAATTAAGAATGCCCTATAGGCTTGCCTGCAGCTTGGTCTCATGGAGATATTTTCTTAATTGAATCACCCTCTCTGATGACTGTCTCGTGTCAAGTTTACACAAAACTACATGGCACAATGTTCTCCTATGATAAGAAAAAGAGGTGACATTCTTGCTGTAGGACAGGAGAGATCAATCTCAAATCAACTGGGAAATGTCCATTCTCCATTGGTGTTCTGTTCAGGAAATATTCCCCTGTGCCCTTGTGTTCAAGGCTCTTCCATACCTCCTCTTCGATTAGTTTGAGTCTATCTGGTTTTATGAGAAAGTCCTTGATCCACTTGGACTTGAGCTTTGTACAAGATAAGAATGGGTCAATTTGAATTCTTCTACATGCTGACCTCTTGTTGAACAAGCACCATTTGTTGAAAATACTATCTTTTCCCCCCACTGGATGGTTTTAGCTCCTCTGTCAAAGAGCAAGTGACCATAGGTGTGTGGGTTCATTTCTGGGTCTTCAATTCTATTCCGTTGATCTACCTTCCTGCCTCTGTACCAATACCATAATTTTTTTTATCACCATTGCTCTGTAGTACAGCTTATCTGTAGATTGCTTTCACCAAGATGGCCATTTTTACTATATTAATCCTGCCAATCCATGAGCATAGGAGATCTTTCAATCTTCTGAGATCTTCCTCAATTTCTTTCTTCAGAGACTTGAAGTTCTTGTCTTACAGATCTTTCATTTGCTTGGTTAGAGTCATACCAAAATATTATATTATCTGTGACTATTGTGAAGGGTGTCATTTTCCTAATTTCTTCTCAGCCTGTTTATCCTTTGAGTAAGTTAATTGAATTAAGTTAATTTCATATCTGGCCACTTTGCTAAAGTTGTTTATCAGCTGTAAAAGTTCTCTGGGGGAATTTTTGGGATCACTTAACTATACTATCATCTGCACATAGTGATATTTTGACTTCTTCCTTTCCAATTTCTATCCATTTGACCTCTGTTTGTTATCTACTTGCTCTGCTAGGACTTCAATTACTATATTGAATAGGTAGGGAGAGAGTGGGCAGCCTTCTCTAGTTCCTGATTTTAGTGAGATTGCTTCAAGTTTCTCATCATTTAGTTTGATAATGGCTTCTGGTTTTCTGTATATTGCTTTTACTATGTTTAGGTATGGGCCTGGAATTTGTGATCTTTCCAAGATTTTTAACATGAAGGGGTGTTGGATTTTCTCAAATGCTTTCTCAGCATCTAATGAGATGATCGTGTGTTTTTGTTTTTCCTTTGAGTTTGTTTATATATTGGATTAGGTTGATGGATTTCCTTATATTGAACCATCACTACATAACTGGGATGAAGCCTACTTGATTATGATGAATGTGTTCTTGGATTCAGTTTGCAAGAATTTTATTGAGTATTTTTACATCAACATTTATAAGAGAAATTGGTTTGAAGTTTTCTATCTTTGTTGGGTCTTTGTGTGGTTTATGTATAAACATAATTGTGGCTTCATGGAAGAAGTTGAATAGTGTTCCTTCTGTTTCTATTTTGTGCAATAGTTTGAAGAATATTGGTGTTAGGTCTTCTTTGAAGGTCTGACATAATTCTGCACTAAACCCATCTGGTCCTGGGCTTTTTGTGCTTGGGAGACTTTTGATTACTCCTATTACTTTAGGGGTTATGGGACTGTTTATATGGTATATCTAATCCTGATTTAACTTTGGTACCTGGTATCCATCTAGAAAATTGTCCATTTGCTATAGATTTCCTAACTTTGTTGAGTATAGGCTTTTATAGTAGAAGCTGATGATTTCTTGAATTTCCTCAGTTTCTGTTGTTATGTCTACCTTTTCATTTCTGATTTTGTTAATTTGGATAGTGACCCTGTGCTTTCTGTTTAGTCAGGCTAAGGGTTTATCTATCTTGTTGATTTTCTCAAAGAACCACCTCCTGGTGTTATTGATTTTTTTGTATAGTTCTTTTTGTTTCTACTTGGTTTATTTCAGCCCTGACTTTGGTTATTTTCTGTGGTCTACTCCCCTTGGGTGCATTTGCTTCTTTTTGTTCTACAGTTTTTAGGTGTGCTGTCAATCTGATAGTGTATGCTCTCTCCAGTTTCTTTTTGGAGGTTTTTGAGTTTTCCTCTTAGCACTGCTTTCATTGTGTCTCATAAGTTTGGGTATGTTGTGCCTTCCTTTTCATTAAATTCTAGAAAGTCTTTAATTTCTTTCTTTATTTCTTCCTTGACTAAGTCATCCTCAAGTAGAACATTGTTCAGCTTCCATGTGTATGTGGGCTTCCTGTCATTTTTGTTGTTATTAAAGACCAGCCTTACTCCATGGTGATATTGTATCTGTGGAGGCCTGGTTTGTGACCAATCATATGGACAGTTTATGAGAAGGTACCATGAGGTGCTGAAAAAAAGTTATATGCTTTTGCTTTGTTCTGTAGATATCTGTTAAATCCATTTGGTTCATTAACTTCAGTTAGTTTCACTATGTATCTGTTTAGTTTTTGTTTCTATGATCTGTCCATTGATGAGAGTGCAGTGCTGAAGTCTCCCACTACTATATGGAAGGATTCTGTCCCAAACTGCTCCTCTGTTCCCATGTCCTGAGGGCGCCATGCAGGTCCCTCAGAGCAGAAGTGATGGTCTTAGCTGTGCTCTCAGTTGTGTCAGCACATCTGGGGAACCAGCTCTCTCCCAGTGGGCTCTGGGTACAGAGAGCTGTAACACAGAATCAGCTCTGGGTGCAGGTAGAAACCGGAAGCATTCATCTTAATGCTTTTAAACAAAAATTTAACAAATTAATAAGCAAGAAATCATTGAATATAAAGTTGGGTGTTAATGACAACTGTGTAGAAAAACTTTATAATCAATAACATAAATGAAAGAAAACAGATTTTATAAGCATATATGTCATTTCTTACATGCATTTTAGGTTCCGACACTTCAGAACTGTTGTAGCCACATATTCACCTTTTATAAATTAATGTCACAAAATATTTTGTTAAAAATCAGTTAATCAAGATTACAGTAAAAGAAATTCAGAATTTAATAATCTGGAGGTCATATTTTCTCACCATGAAATATATAATTAGTATTTACCATAAAACAAATCTTGAATGTTCAGGACACAAACTTTCTCTAGTGCATTTTTATGTAGTAGAGGAAATAATTAGAAAAAGTACTTTAAAAAATAAAAAATGATAATGTTTCAAAAGTCCAAGAAAATACTTCTAGTTGAGATCCAAGTAGATCATGTTATATGCCTACCTTCTTTATTTATTACCTATTAATGCCTCTCTTTTATGTAAGATTTCAGAGCTTGGATCCCAATAATGTAAGACACAGACAACAACCCTTGTCCTTGGATAGCTTAAAGTACAGTGTGAATTGGGAAGCAGACAATGCACAAGTAAATACTATGGAAAATACAAAATAAACCCTGAAGAGAAGGGCACGGGGAATAAATAGGTTGTTATACCAGAAAGAATGGTTAGGAGTGCTATTCTCAAAACGAAGAATGGCTGCCATGCAGACATCTTTGAGAAGAAAGCTCAAAGCACAGACAAACAAAAGAGAAAGGCTGTGAGGAAGCACAAGCTGGCATAGAACAGAAGACACAGTGTGGCTGAGCCAGGAAGGCAAGAGCAGAGAGGAAAGCTAAGTAGACGAAGTGATTAAAGTAGCAGAATAAACTTCATTTTGTTTTTCAGACTCCATTTTAAGCTAACTTGCCCTTAGAGAGGGATGGCCCCCACTCTAGAGTTCTGAGAAAAACACAAAATGGCCCTGGCAGTTGCAAAATAGACACAGCAGCTGCAGGTAGCAGAGTGAGCTAAGAAAACACAGGTCATTCCGAGGTCAGGATGCTCCATTTTGATGTTTGGTCCCTCCTTGTGGTTTGAGCAGATGTTGTAAACAATCAGCTTAAAAGCCAACATTCCTTTACCCTCTCATGGAACACCAAGGCTTGGAAACTCCAGCTTGCAGTTTCTCCTTTATAAACTCCTTTCCCCTAGACCTTGAGTGGCTCTCCTATCCTGTTGCATCAGAAAGGTTTGTGGCCTGAATAAAGACTCTCATGTGCCTGCATCAGAGTCGTGGTTCCTGGTGGTCTCTTTGGGGGGATTTCACATTATTTGGTGCATTGGCCAGAAAATCCCCAGATTCCCAGGACCCCGACCCAGAGGGTCTGGCACAGGTTCTTAAGTGTCTAGTATCTTTGTGTATGGTCTGTCTGCTCTTAATTTATTTTTTGAAAAACAAAAAAGCCTTGAGGTGTCGGTATATATGTCAGGGAATGACTCAGAGTGGAAGCACTGGAGGGTCACAGCTGCAGCAGTCAGGGAAATGTTCCTGCTCCCCCCCCCCCCCCCCCGTAGACGAGGTACTCACAGTCAGTTGGAAAAACTTTTGGTGGAAAACGGAGAGTTCCACCATCAGTTACTTTCCTCGCTGTGCTGTTTTCAGGTTCTGAAGTAGAAATGTGTGTGTGAGTCCAAGTTACTGGATTCACTTTTGCTTTCAGTTGTGGAGTGGCTATTTTTTCTATGTCTGTCTGTCTGTCTGTCCTGATTCTTGTGTTGTTTGGTCTTTTTCTGCATTGGACTGTGACAGACACCATGGGACAGACTACCTGTGACCCCCTCAATCTTATTTCAACTCATTTTAAGGAATTTAAGGCTAGGGCTCATCACTTCTTTTTATATATGAAGGGGAGATGGCCACTTATTGCAGCTCAGAATGTCTGGCTCTAGATGTTGGATGGCCACCAGAGGGACCTTCTATCTCCCCACAGTATCAGCAGAAGATAGTATTTCAAAAAGCTCAAGGGCACCCTGGCCATGTCCCCTCTACAGTAGTCAGGAAAGATTGAGTTACTAACCCTCCACCTTGAATTAAGCCTTTCCTCTTTTCCCTTGCTAACATTTTTTATTTCTGTCAACAGAGATAGTTCCAACCCTGGACCAACAAGCATGAACCTCCCAGACCAACAGCTCCTCTACCCTGTTTTACACAATAGTACCCCAAAGACCTCATTACTTCCCCACCACCTCTTTATTGATCTCCTTGGCCTGTGCCACAGGGCAATTGGGAACAACTGGAGCTGGCTCCAGCCCCACTACATGCCCTGGTGGTATCAGTTTTGGGCTCAGAAGGGGATCTACATGGGCACAGGCATACTGTGTCCCCTGACACTAGAAGGACAGAAGCAGATTTCACTGTTCCACCACTATAGGCAATGGGGCCAGAAGACCAACATGGGAATCAACTTCACTTCTACTGGCCCTTTGCTGCTGCTGACCTCTAAAATTGGACGACACAAAATGCCCAATTTTCTAAGAACCCTAAGGACCTTATTGACCTCTTAGACACTGTTCTCTTTACTCATCAACCTACCAGGGATGGAAGATGGTCCCCTTAGCATACCAGACTGGGGTTTCAACATGGCTAAAGTTATGGGGTATCTTCAGGTCTACCAGGCTCTGTTAATAGGTGTTAAAGCAGCTGCTAAGCAGCCCACTAATTCGGCTAAGGTTTATGATAGGCAGGAAGCAGATGAAAGTCCAGCAACATTTGTTGAACATTTCATGGAGGCTTTCCACTGCTATTCATATGTAGACCCTGAGAAAACAGAATTCTAGCATGGTAGTCCTGGCTTTCATCAAGCAGTCAGTGTTGGACATCAGGAAGAAATTACAGAGGCAAGAAAGACTAGGAGAAGAGTCATTAGGGATCTAGTGGAAGTTGCAGAGAAGGTACACAATAACAGAGAAAGATTGACAGGAAAGACATTGAATAGAGATTTGGCCAGAGTCTTTCTAGCCAACAACACCTTGGATCCAGGGGAAAGAAAATGCCAGATCCAATGGATTGCTAGAGGAAAAGAGTCTAAAGGAGGCTGCCAATCAATTAGGCCTTAACACAGACCCTCAATGTGGGAAAGGACTGGCTTCTAACATCTACACAGACAGCTGGTATGCTTTTGCAACTGCTTATGTACATAGAGCCACTTACCAGGAAGAAGGGCTCCTATCAGCAGAAGGAAGAGCTATTAAAATAACGACAAAATTCTACAACTCCTTAAAGCAGTCTGTCTGCCAAAACTATTGGCAATCATTCATTGCCCAGGGCACCAAAAAGGAACACACTAGTGAGTAGAGGTAACAACCTAGCTGACAAGGCTGCTAAGGAAGTAACTTTGTAGAAAACTGTCATCTCTGTATTGGCTACAGTCTTACCTGAAGCACCCAATCCTAACAGGCCAGAGCAACTGGTCTAGACAGAAGAAGAAATTAACTGGGCTAAAGAAAAAAAAGCAGCCCATGAGTCAATGTCTAGAGGGCTGGTGGTGACAAACTGAAGGTAAGCTAATATTACCTACCTCTTTCGCAAAAATTATTTGTAGAAAAATCCAGAGTCACCCACATGAGTGTCAAATGAATGGCAGATGTGGTGAGACAATCCAATGTGACTTTCAAGGATGTACAGAGCATTCTTGAGGATATAGGGACAAACTGTAAGGCTTTCCAATTGACCAATACACCCAGCAATCCCAAATATCCAGGTTTCCGACTGTAAGGTGAGAGACAAAAGACCTACAGAGAAACTGACTTTATTGAGGTCAAGCTGGGAAGGTTCAGCTATAAGTATCTGCTGGTATTTGTGGACATTTTCTCCAGATGGATGGAGGCATTCTCAGCCAAGACTACAATAGCCAAGATAGTGGCTAAGGAATTGCTGGAGGATATCTTAACCAGGTATGGATTTTCCATATGATAGGATAAGATAATGAAAAGGCATCTGTGTCCAAGGTAAGTCAGGATGTAGCAAAGTTCACTGGGGCAGACTGGAAATTGCACTGTGCATATCATTCCCAAAGTTCAGGGCAGATAGAAAGAATGACTACAACATTAAAAGAGATCTTAACTTAGAGAATGCTGGGTACTAGATGATGTTCCTTACCTTTGCCCTATTATGGGGTAAGAAATTCTCCTTGCCAGATGGGACTAACCTCCCAAGGGTTATTCCAGTTTCCATTGTGCCCAACCTGCAGTTGGCAGCCATTGCACAACTGGAGAATGATGATTTAACCATTTAGCTACCAAATAGTTTTAGAAATATGTTTGACCTAAATTACATGCCCATTATGAAGTGGGTCTGGTTCTAGAACTGTATAAGTTTCAACCAGGAGACTGAGTCTATGTGAGGAGATTTTGCCAAGGCATGCTTGAACCCAGCTGGAAAGGACCTTACATCATCCTCTTGACCTTGCTGACTGCCATCAAAGTGGACGAATCACTACCTGGGTGCACTACACACACACCAGACCTGCTGATCCCTTCTCCACTAAAGAATACTACCTGACTCCAGCCTCAGCGGAATGGAAGGTTCAAAAGGGCACCAATCCCCTCAAGTTAAAATTGACTCACTCAGTCCTGAGTCTATCATCCCCGCTAACTGTATTACTGAAGGCCCTATCCTAACCCACACTAGCTTTTTTTATTTAACTTGGATGACTGAAAATTCTGAGACTGGCTATCATGTCCAGCTGACCTGTATAAAATGGCCAATTGGAATGTCTTGGTTCCCAGACGTGATATTTGATTTCTGCGGGCTGGCTGATAATTCATGGCCCAACACCCAACAGACTTCTCAAGATTCATACCCTGAATGTTGACGGAAGAGTTTATACATATTTCTGGGTCAAAAAGCACTATCAAATGTGGTGATCCCAAACAGTTTTACTGTACTGCCTTGGGATGTGAAACATCAGTCACCGGAAATATGGGATGGAGGGTGTTGAAAGAGGATCATATCATGGTTGCCCAACGAGGAGATAATTGCAAAGTTTTGTTTAGATTCACCAACAAGAGAAAACAAGCCAAGGGTGGGAAGCCAGGAAATCTTGTGGTCTCTGGCTCAGCATCATCAAGGGTTATAGTCTCGGGTTACTCTTCACAGTCAACCTCCTAATGAGGATAACCACAGGCAAGTCACCACTGGCAGTAGACCCAAATCAAATTCTAGCACCCCTAAACCAGTATGGTCCCAACATCTTCTAGACCAACAACAACCTTACTATTGGTTACCCAATCTCAGGGACTCTTAGTTCCAGAGCTCCTTCTTGAACAACCAGAACTATCAGTGGATCCCCTCTGGTCAATGATGACAAATACCTTCCAGATATTAAATGCTTCCAAGCCTGAACTTACCACATCCTGCTGGTTATGTTATATGCCAGACCCCCCCCCCTTTATGAAGGGATAAGGTTAATAGCAGAATATAGTAGTTCGCGAAGGGACTCAGGAAGGTCTGGCTTTAACCCCCCAAACCTTATCAGGACAGGGCATCTGCCTGGGAAAGGTCCCCTTGTTGCATTCACCCCTCTGTAATAAGACCATTTCTATAGTCCATTCCAAATGGATTATCCCCAGAACAGGCATGGAGGGCCTACTGAACAGGACTGACCCCTTGTGTGAATGGAGGCATTTTCTCAACTGAGGCTCCTTTCTCTGTGATAACTCTAGCTGTGTCAAGTTGACACAATACTAGCCAGTACAGCCATTGTCATGCCAAGTAGTAACTTAAATGTAAAGTTGTAACATACAAGTGATTAAAATAGAAATGCAAATGAAAAAGCTGTGAAATGTCTTGTGTCCTCTGTGTTCATGCAGCTTACTTGTCTGTTACTGAAGCGTGGGTCCAAAGACTCACAACTCTTCTGCAACTGTAACCCACAAAGATTCTAGGTAGCTGCCACATCATTCGCCTCTCTGTATTATCATGTTTGGTTTAAATAAACTAGATAGTAACAATGGGGAAAAAAAGTAAACTTGAGGAGCAGACTGAGATGGCTCAGCAGTTAAGAGTACAGTATGCTCTTCCAGAAGATATGGGTTTCATTCCAAGCCCCCACATGGCAAGTGAACAGCCACCTGTAGTCTGTTTCTAAAGGATGTGATGCCCTCTCTTGGTATTAGACATGCATATGGTATGCAGACATAGATGCAAGCAAAACCCATACACGTAAAAATACATCTTTGAAAAAAAATTTTAATGTAATGCACAGACACACACACACACACAGACAGAAGTTTTCTATGTGTTGCTTCATACCCACTGTTTTGAAATAATGTTAATTAGGGTGAACAATAGCATCAATCAAGCTTTAAGAAATAAAGGGACATTTTAATGTCCTCAGTGAAGTGCTCATATTCTACTCAAGGTAGTTGCTTTCTAACAACGTAGTTTGGAATCTGGAACCACACATTTTAAACTTTTAAAACTGGAACTATATTGGTGAAGTCTGGTTGCAGTGGAAGACTCCAATGAATTAGAAATGCCAGTACCATAGGATGACCACCAAGAATCTCGGCAGAGGAGTGGAGTCAACCAGACCCTAGAGTGAGACAGATGGCAGATCTGGGGAAGTGGTGCATGCCCTTTGGAGGAACTCTGAAAAACATGTGTGCATCCCAGGCACTGGAACAAGAAGCTGTAAAGTTGAAGTTGCCCTGGAGACCCCAAGATGTTTGAGATGCTAGAGCCATTGGATATCTTCTGAGGAAAGTTGCTACTGGAGTAGAACTATGCAAAGAAAAAGAATTGTGCTGCAATCAACAGAGCATAAAAGAGTTGGAGGTCTGAAGAGCACTTGGACAGAGCTTAGATTTTGCTCAGCTGTCTTTTGGTCTTGCTTTGGTCTAGTATTTCCTCATGGTGATGTTTTGGAATGATGATGTGTATCCTTTGATGTTGGAGGTATGGATCTGCTTTGACAGTTCAGTGGTTGCTACACCATTGACACTGTTATAGACTATGGGAGCTTTAGAAGTTGGAAGACATGTATTTTATATTACTCTATGCTTAGGTCTGGGCCCCATAGGTTCATGTGTTTGAACAGACCTATGGGGGCCAGGGAGTGCAATGTGGTGCTTTAAATAATGTTTGGCCTAGAGTGTGGCACTATTAGGAGATGTGACCTTGTTGGAGGAAGTGGGTCACTGTGGAGGTAAGATTTAAGACCCTTCTTTTGGCTGCCTTGGAGCACAGTCTTCTCCTGACTGTTCTGATCAGAAGGTAGAACTCTTGACTCCTTATTCCGCACAATGTCTGCCTGGATTCTGCCATGTTTCTTGCCATGCTTCCTGCATGGACTGAACCTCTAATCCTGTAAACTAGCCCCAGTTAAATGTTGTCCTTTATAATTGCTATCATGGCCATGGTATCTCTTCTCAGCAATAAACCCCCAACTAAGACAGTAGCCCTGATAAGGACTTGTCCAGGTCAGCCTGCTCCTTACATGTAGCATGCCTGCTAGTGTGAAATCACAAAGTTCAGATGACATTTCCCAGACCCAAAGGCAACTCCTTCCATGCAACTGTGATTTACCATGTTTCCGGACACCATGACTGAACTGAGCAGTTCCAGGCTCCTTGACTCCTCTGATGCGCTGTGCTTATGTACAAGGGCTGTGTTAATGGTGATCATGGACTTGCATGGCCAGATGTTGCCACATAAAACCTCACAGTGGAAACTGAAAGAGACAACTGGCAGGGTGATTTAGAGCTGGCAAACTCTCCTTGAAATGGCCAGAAAAACTGGGAATGTACAGGCAGAAAGACAACAGTGTTTCAGACATCAAGGGACACACCCTAAAGGACTCACACCAAATTCAGAAGTTAAAATCACTTTGGAAACTGCCGCTAGTTTGTCTGGACCCTGGGCATTTGCATCTCCTGTGAGCAAACCATCAAGGAAGGTGGCAGTGTTCTGAAACAAGAATAACTTATGCAGAAAACAATTCTACTTAGTATATGAAGATTACTGCTATAAACTAACACATAGTTTATGGTTACCTGACTCTCCTAGAATAGAGGACATGGAATTGAAGACATAACTCAGCAGCTAAGAGCATACCCACATGATGGCTTACAGCAGTTCCAGAGGATCTGATTCCTTTTCTGGCCTCTGAGAGCACTGGACATGCATGCATTCAGACAAAACATCCACACTTATAAATGGAACAAATTAAATATTAAATATGGAAACCAGACTCATAAATACAAATACTACATTTCTCTCCACAAAACACATGGAAGTAGGTTTGCAAGGTACGGGTGTAAGAAATAGGGAGGGTAATGAATGAACATATATAAATGGAGTCCAACGATATGCGTGCATATAAATGTTAATAGACCTCAGACATCAATGTGGTGTTTATTCATCTGGTTTAGGTTGTTTTTGTTCTGTTTTCTGAGACAAGATCTCACTCGGGCTGACCTGAAACGTACTATGTAACCCTGGCTGTCCTTGAACTCCCAGTAATTCTGTGGCCCCAGCCTTCTAAAAGCTGGGATTACAGGCATGCACCATCATGGCTTGCTTCAACCAAGGTCTTTTCGGTCTCCTAAACCATCATTTCTGAAGAGCTAAATAACTACAATCTGTAGTCTGTGTAACTGTCCGTATTTAATGCAACATAGTTGTCATATCCTTGAAAGCAAGAAATCATTTGCATTTATTACAAATCTTGCCATAAGTTAATGCATTTATCTGACCAGTTCTATGGAAATTAATAAATTCATTACTCACTTTCCAAGCATGGTAAGTACCAGAGGGATCTGTCTGATACAATCTTGGGATACCGTCATCATCAAAGCCTACAATTAAGGCTGAAATCCCAAAAGGCCTTCGTCCATTGCTCTGGGTATATTTCTAAAAAATAAAATTTATTTTTATTATAACACTGTCTTAGTAACTATTTGATTGCTGTGAAGAGGCACTATGACCAAGGCAACTTTTTATAAAAGAAAGCATTTAATTGGAGGCTTGCTTACTCTTTCAGAAGTTTATTAGTCCAAAATTATCATGACAGGGAGCATGGCAGCCGACAGAAGTCATTCTGGAGAAGTAACTAACAGGCAAGAGAGACTGGGCTAGTGTGGGCTTTTGAAACCACAAAGCATGCCCCATCATGATACACCTATTTCAACAAGGCCATACCTCCTAATTGCTATAATCCTTTCAAAGAGTGCACTCCCTGTCACTAAGCATTCAAATATATGAGCCTATTGGGCCCATTCTTAGTCAAACCATCATAAACACTACCGCATCAAATAAGATTTTAGTAACTAAAGCATTGCCATCAAAATTATATACTCTTCTGATTTAAAAAAAACTTTTCAATGTTATTAATTATGTATATGTGTGTTTTCACATGGTTGTGTGCATGTGAGCACAGGGACACACTGAGCTGGAGGTACAGGCGGTTACAAGCTGCTAGAACCCAACCTCTGGTCCTCTGGAAGAGCAGTTAAATGCTCTTAACACTGAGCCATCTCTCTGGCCCCTACTATTCCAATTTTATTGTATATGTTCTTGTAGTATTTCTTGACTATTATTAATTCATAATGACACCTTAAATAAGTAAATATGTATAATCTGTAAAATATCACAAATTTGCTAATATATCTTTTTTTTTCTTAAAAGATCACTACTTCACTTTTGTTATATCCTATTTTTAAATAAAATCTTAGATTACCGTATCAATTTTGTTCTCAGTCATGCCTTCCCCCTCGGTCCCCCCTTTCCCTACCCTCCTTTTGCTGATGTTTTCCTTCCCTTCTCTGCTTTCATGTCAAGTGGATTTCATTCTTCAGCCCACCAAGAATGTACACATGTGTGGTGGCTTGGATAAGAATGGCCCCAGAGGCTCATGTATTTGAATGCTTAGTCACCAGGGAGTGACCCTATTTTAGCAATTAGTAGGTGTGGCCTTGTTGGAGGAAGTGTGCCAGTGGGGTGGGCTTTGAGGTATTCAAATGCTCCAGCCATGCTCTGTGTTTCTTCCTGCTGACCTCTCCAGCACCATGTCTCTGTGCCACCATGCTCCCCATCAGGATGGTTGCCCAAACCTCCAAAACTGTAAAAGTTGTCACGGCCATGGTGTCACAACAACAGAACCACGAACAAGACAGTATGAAGTCTCCTTGACCCAGCATTTGTTTTTCTTGTCAGGAAAGCTGTGTTAATAAGCTGTGATTTGGACGCACACCCTTGTTTGCCTAGAGGAACACTGTAGCTACTGTTAGGGGCTACTCCTACTTGATAATATTGCTACCAAATATTCTGTTCACTGTACTGTATCGTCAGCTTCTGTCTCAAGAACAGGGAGCTTTTGTTTCTCCTGAAGAAAAGCAGACATTTCCCCTATAGACAGTGCAACACTGAAACCAATTATATTTTTTTATTACTATTGTGGCTGGGAACTTCCTGGATTTGTGCTCCAAGGAGTGGCATTTTCACTGAGATGGATCATATGAAGAGGCAGCCCTAACAGAAGGCTAAGGACTGAATACATAGGTAATTTAACTCTGTGGCTGGATAGCTCTGTATAATTCTGTGGTTTGAAAGAGCTTTTTAGTGGCTTTCTCTCAGTTTTATCTACATATGGGATCCGTTTTCTCATTTTTGAGTTTATCACGCCATGAACTATGAAGCTATGAGTATAAACATCCTCTTTTAGAATAGGGCACGTTTATAATTCCTGTGCACTGTCTAATGTAGTTCGCACCGAGGTATGAAGTAGATGTGTTAGATATTATCTTCAGTCTTTTCATTTTAGTAAAAAGGTAACTTAAGCAGGTTAAATCTGTAAGGTGCACCTGAGACTTCTGTCTCTGACTGTCCTTGTCTTACAACTGCGCTTCCACAGTCTATGCGCAAGGCGTTCTTGTCTCCAGAAGCAGCTTTAAGAGCCACAGGGAAGATCCTCGCACGTGTGCAGTTGTGTCTTGCTTATTTTGCTAGATTCCCTTTTAACCACTGGGAAAACTAAAACAAAATATAACTGTAACTGTGCAAACATTTCTTCTGAAACCAAGCAACAGGGTCACAAACCAAATGAGTGATTTGATGTATGTTCTTCATCTCAGAACTTTAGTATTTGGATTTATAAAGTGCCTATAAAAAATCTCCATGTGGAATTAGGGTCTCTTCCCTGCCAGAGCAGCTAGAGGTGCCAGTCAGCAAAGTGGGAGGCGTCCTAACAGCCATGTTCACGGAAGGAAAGCAAAGGTGGTAAAATACAGGAAAGCCAGGAGCCCATCTTTCAGTTACAGCTTTTGCAGACTACTCCTGACAAACTGCTTGTTAAGAGAGGGGCAGCTTAAGGAAATGTGTGCACATACGGTACACACACACCAGAGTGTTCTAACCACAAAGAAGAACCAAATTATTGTAGGGTAATGAATGGAACTGGAAACAATCCTATTAAGTGAATAATAGCAGTCTCAAAGAGAAAAAAAGATTTTCTCTTTTGGTTCCTGTATTTTATATAGACACATAAAATCATGCACGTACAAATGATGTCTTGTGTATGTACAAATGAAGTGAAACCACCAAAGAATGGAGGGGGTTTAGTGGGGAGAAAGGTGGGAGAGGGAGGACAGAGATATAGGATAGACATGGGTAGATATGTTCAATATACAATATATACTTACTGGAATATCTTCACATTCAGAAACATATTTGAAAAGAGAAACATAGGCCTGGTAGGACAGCCAAGTGGGTAAAGCACTTGCTGCCAAGCCTGGCCTGAATTTTGTCACCAGGACCCCACTTGCTAGAAGAGAACCAACTCCCTTAGCTTGTCCTCCATATGTGTAGTGTGACACATGTCATTTATGTCACTGCACCCAGAATAAATACATAATTGAAAAAACCTCCATTCAGGGGCTGGAGAGATGGCTCAGAGCTTAAGAGCACTGCCTGAGAAGAGAGAGGTTCAGTCTCCAGCCATCGATGATGAGATCTGGTGCCTCTTCTGACGTGCAGGCATAAATGCATTCAGAACACCATATATAAACACATCTTTCTAAAAAAAGATTAAAATTACTTTTTAAAGAGAACAAAATTTGGCACAAATCTGAACTGAGCATCCTGTTCAAGGAGGTTAGGAGACAAAACGAAACAAAACAAAAAATCCAAAGTTCCTGTTGAAGGACAATTTGCTCAAGTAGAAATGAAAAGAGTGAACCAGCATGTGGAAAAATTCAATGTCACTAATTGTAAAACACAAAACAACTACTACATGAAAAAACACTTGCTTATGAAAGAAAGAAATAAAGAAACAGCATTCATGAGCCCCTGGGGATAGCTGGCTTGCACAATACAAACAGGACCAGTTTTTCTAGGAAGCAGTTTGACTCAGAACAAGAGCCTTAAAATCAACTCTAATTTCCAATCTAGTAACCACTTGCCTAAAACTCAATTTAATAATTCAATTTTAAAAAGAAGAACAAGCAATGATCAAACCAAACTAATGTTACTGGGTATCAGGGAGTGGGAGAGCAAAAAAGAAACTGTCGAATGTCACTTTCAAAGGACCCACAGAGCTGGTCACAGGTTCTAACATCACAGTTGGAGAGGACACCTAAGGAGAGTCTGCCACATCTAAGCACACATGGCCAGTGAGAGCCCAGCCCTGCAAGCCACTGTCACTCCTGGCATCCAATGGCAGGGCATGTATGGGTTCAGACAGAGCATACCTAAACCTCATCAGGTGGACGTTGGTTTGCAGGTGGCATAATGGATATTTGTTTGGAAAACTTTAAGAATTGATTTTTTTTTAAAGATTTTAAACATTTTTTGCTTAAAATTATACATTTTTGTCAGTACTGTTTTTTCAGACATTAAAATAAATTTTACATAAAACCATGTGAATATGTTTTTTAGTCAGTACTTGATTTTTTTCAAGGGCTTGACAGTATGCATTGAAAACGTACTAGTTGCAATAAGCGTAAAGTACATGCAAAACAAAACGCAACATGGAAATAGTCAAAGTCTTCTTGTTTTGTGAATATATGTATAGTTTTTGTTTTCTTTATTTCTTGGACTTCATACAGTCTGTGAGTTGTTTCTGGGGGAGTGCAAGCCTCTGGGGTTAGCATCCCACTATCAGTGACTGCATATTATGTCTGTTCTTTTGTGACTGGGTTATCTCACTCAGGATGATCTTCTCTAGATGCAGCCATTTTCTTAAGAATTTGGTTAAGTCATTGTTTCTGGTGGCTAAGTAGTATTCCATTGTGTATATGTACCACAATTTTTGTATCCATTCGTCTTCTGAAGGACATCTGGGTTCCTTCCAGCTTCTGGCTATTATAAATAGAGCCGCTATGAACATTGTGGTGCATATATCTTTGTTGTGTATTAAAGTGTCTCTGGGGTATATGCCCAGAAGTGGAATAGCTGGGTCTTCAGGTAGTACTATATCCAATTTTCTGAGGTATCGCCAGACAGATTTCCAGAGTGGTTGTATTAGCTTGCAACCCCACCAACAGTGAAGAAGTGTTCCTATTTCTCCGCAGCCTCGCCAGCATCTGCTGTCATCTGAGTTTTGGATCTTGACCAATCTGACTGGTGTGAGGTGGAATCTTAGGGTTGTTTTGATTTGCATTTCCCTGATGGCTAAGGATGTCGAGCACTTCCTCAGATGTTTTTCGGCCATTCGGTGTTCCTCAACTGAAAATGATTTGTTTAGCTCTGTACCCCATTTTTTAATAGGGTTATTTGATTCTCTGGTGTCTAGCTTTTTGAGTTCCTTGTACACCTTGGATATTAGGCCTCTATCTGATGTGGTGTTGGTAAAGATCTTTTCCCATTCTGTTGGTTGCCGTTTTGTTTTCTTGACGATGTCCTTAGCCTTACAGAAACTTTGCAATCTCATTAAGTCCCATTTGTTAATCTTTGACCTTAGAGCTTGAGCCATTGGTGTTTTGTTCAGGAAATTTTCTCCTGTGCCTATGTGTTCTAAGGTTTTCCCTACTTTCTCATCTAATAGTTCCAGTGTATCTGGTTTAATGTGGAGATCTTTAATCCACTTACACTTGAGCTTTGTACAAGGAGATAAGAACGGGTCTATTTTCATTCTTTTGCATGTTGAGTGCCAGTTGGACCAGCACCATTTGTTGAATAGGCTGTCCTTTTTCCATTGAATGCTTACTGCTCCTTTGTCAAAAATCAGGTGACCATATACATGAGGGCTCATTTCTGGATCTTCTATTCTATTCCATTGATCCACTTGCCTATTTCTGTACCAGTACCATGCAGTTTTCAGCACAATTGCCTTGTAATATAGCTTGAGGTCAGGGATAGTGATTCCCGCAGATGTTTTTTTGTTGTTGAGGATGGATTTCGCTATTCTAGGTCTTTTGTTATTCCATATGAAATTGCACATTGATCTTTCCAATTCCATGAAGAACTGGGTTGGAATTTTGATGGGGATGGCATTGAATCTGTAGATTGCTTTTGGTAGGATGGCCATTTTTAAGATGTTGATCTTTCCAATCCATGAGCATGGGAGATCTTTCCATTTTCTGAGATCCTCCTCAATTTCTTTCTTTAGAGGTTTGAAGTTCTTGTCATACAGGTCCTTTACTTCCTTAGTTAGAGTCACACCAAGGTATTTCATAGTTTTTGTAACTATTGTGAAGGGTACCTTTTCCCTAATTTCTTTCTCCACATGTTTGTCCTTTGAGTATAGGAAGGCTACTGATTTGTTTGAGTTAATTTTGTATCCGGCCACTTTGCTGAACTTGTTTATCAGCTGTAGGAGTTCTCTGGTGGAATTTTTGGGGTCACTCAAGTACACTATCATGTCATCGGCAAAGAGTGATGTTTTTATCTCTTCCTTTCCGATTTGTATCCCCTTGATCTCCTTTTGCTGTCTAATTGCTCCAGCCAGGACTTCCAGTACTATGTTGAATAGGTAGGGAGAGAGTGGGCAGCCTTGTCGAGTCCCTGATTTTAGTGGGATTGCTTCAAGTTTCTCGCCATTATGTTTGATATTGGCTGTTGGTTTGCTGTATATTGCTTTTATTATGTTTAAATATGGGCCTTGGATTCCTGTTCTTTCCAGGACTTTTAACATGAAGGGGTGTTGGATTTTGTCGAATGCTTTCTCAGCATCTAGTGAGATGACCATGTGATTTTGGTCTTTAAGTTTGTTTATATGGTGGATTACATTGATGGATTTCCTTATGTTAAACCATCCCTGCATCCCAGGGATGAAGCCTACTTGGTCATGATGAATGATGGTTTTGATGTGTTCTTGGATTCGGTTTGCAAGGATTTTGTTGAGTATTTTTGCATCAATGTTCATAAGTGAGATTGGTCTGAAGTTCTCTTTCCTTGTAGGGTCTTTGTGTGGCTTAGGTACGAGGGTTATTGTAGCCTCAAAAAATGAGTTGGGTAATATTCCATCTGATTCTATCTTTTGGAATAGCTTGGCGAATATTGGTGTTATATCCCCAATAAATGTCTGATAAAATTCTGCACTGAACCCGTCTGGACCTGGGCTTTTTTTGGTTGGGAGGCTTTTGATGACTTCTTCTATTTCTTTAGGTGTTATAGGGTTATTTAGATGGTTTACTTGGTCCTGGTTCAACTTTGGGACCTTGTATCTGTCTAGGAATTCGTCCATTTCCTCCAGATTTTCCAATTTTGTGCAGTATAAGTTTTTGTAGTAGGATCTGATGATTTCTTGAATTTCCTCAGTTTCAGTCGTTATTTCTCCACTTTCCTTTCTGATTTTGTTAATTTGGATACTCTCTCTTTGCCCTTTAGTTAGTCTGGCTAGGGGTTTATCAATCTTGTTGATTTTCTCAAAGAACCAACTCTTTGTTTTGTTGATTTTTTCAATGGTTTTTTTTGTTTCTATTTGGTCTATTTCTGCCCTAATTTTGATTATTTCTTGCCGTCTACTCTTTTTGAGTATATCTGCTTCCTTTTGTTCTAGTGCTTTTAGCTGTGCTGTCAGTTTGCTGATGTGAGCTCTCTCCAGTTTCTTCTTGGAAGCACTTAGGGCAATGAGTTTTCCTCTCAATACTGCTTTCATTGCATCCCATAGGTTTGGGTATGTTGTGCTTTCGTTTTCGTTGAATTCTAGAAAATCCTTAATTTCTTTCTTTATTTCTTCTTTGACCCTGCTATCCTTTAACAGAGTGTTGTTTAGTTTCCATGTGTATGTGGGCATTTTGTTGTCTTTGTTGTTGTTAAAGACCAGCCGTAGACCATGGTGATCTGAGAGGATGCATGGGAGTATTTCAATCTTCTTATATCGATGAAGGCTCGTTCTGTGTCCAATTATGTGGTCAATTTTCGAGAAGGTGTCATGGGGTGGTGAGAAGAAGGTGTATTCTTTTACTTTAGGATAGTATGTTCTGTATATATCTATTAATTCTAGTTGGTTCAAAGTCTCTGCTAGTTTTGCAGTGTCCTTGTTCAGTTTCTGTTTCCCTGATCTGTCCATTGGTGAGAGTGGGGTGTTAAAGTCTCCCACTATTATTGTGTGGGGTGAAATGTATTTTTTGAGCTTTAGTAGAGTTTCTTTTATGAATGTGGGTGATTTTTTATTTGGAGCATATATGTTAAGGATTGAGAGTTCCTCCTGACAGATTTCCCCGGTAATGAGTAAAAAGTGTCCTTCTTTATCTTTTTTGATAACTTTTGGTTGGAAATTTACTTTATTCGATATTAGAATAGCCACTCCAGCTTGCTTCTTGGAGCTGTTTGCTTGGAAGTTTTTTTCCCACCCTTTTACTCTGAGATAGTGTCTGTCTCTGTCTCTGAGATGAGTTTCCTGTATGCAGCAAAAGGCTGGATTTTGTTTATGTATCCAGTCTGATAGTCTATGTCTCTTTATTGGGGAGTTGAGACCATTTATGTTAATAGATATCAAGGAATAATTGTTTCTGTTTCCTGCCATTTTTGCTTTTTTGGGTTGAGTTGTGTCTGTGTTTTTTTCTTTAGTTTTCTTGTTTAGGAGTTTTCTTGTTTTTACTAGGCTGTATTTTCCCTCCTTGTATTGGGTTTTCCACCTATAATTCGTTGTAGTGCTGGGTTTGTGGTCAGATATTGTGTGAATTTTGATTTGTTTTGAAATATCTTTGTCTCTCCATCGATGGTGATTGATAGTTTTGCTGGGTATAGCAGCTTGGGCTGGCACTTGTGCTCTCTTAAGGAGTGCATGATGTCTGTCCAGGCTCTTCTAGCTTTCATAGTCTCTGTTGAGAAATCGGGTGTGAGTCTGATTGGTCTGCCTTTATATGTTACCTGACCTTTTTCCCTTACTGCTTTTAGTATTCTTTCTTTACTTTGGGCACTTGATGTTTTTACTATTATGTGTCGGGAGGTATTTCTTTTCTGGTCCAACCTATTTGGAGTTCTGAAGGCTTCTTTTATGCTCGTGGTCATCTCATTCTTGAGGGTAGGGAAGTTTTCTTCTATGATTTTGTTGAAGATATTTACTGTGCCTCTTAGTTGATACTCTTCTCCCTCTTCTATTCCTATTATCCTTAGGTTCGGTCTTCTCATTGTGTCTTGTATTTCCTGGACATTTTGGGTTAGGAGCTTTTTGTTTTTTGCATCTTCTCTGGCTGTTTTGTCTATGTTTGCAATGTTGTCTTCTGCCCCCGAGATTCTCTCCTCGATCTCTTGTAATCTGTTGGAAATTCTTGCTTCTGTGACTCCTGATTTCTTTTTTTGGTGTTCTGACTCTAGGGTTATCTCTTTTAGCGCTTTCTTTATTGTGTCAATTTCTGTTTTAATTTCCCTCTTCCATTCCTTTATTTCTTTGGTTCTGTTTTCGTCTCGTTCTTTGAGTTCTTTGAGTGTTTTTCTTGTTTCTTCTTTAAAAGCTTCTGAATCTTTTTGCTTTTCCTCCCTTTCTTGTTTAAGTAACTCTATCAGCGTCTTGAGGCATGTTTTCAGGTCTGTGTCTTCTTTCTCTGGAGTGTTTGGAATTCCTATGTTTGCTACTATCGGAGAGCTGGGTTCTGGTGTTTCTAGATTGTCTTGGTTTCCTTGGGATATACTCTTTCTCTTTCCTCTTGCCATTCTGTTGTCAGTGATATGTTCTTGCCTTTCCCTTGTATCTGGTCTGTGTCCCTGGTACACTTTCCGTGTGCACTCCTCAGAGATCTCTCTACTCCCCAGCAGCCCAGGTTCCGGGTGGCAGCTGGGACAGGCTCTGCTCTGCGTCCTGAAGTCGCCCCCGGGTGGGAACAGACGTTCCTAAGATCTGTTCCTGGTCACAGATGCTCAGCCTCTCCGAGCCACCTTTCCGGCTGGCTGTTGGGCCAGGCCCTGCTCTGTGTCCTGAAGTCGTCTCCGGGTGGGAACAGAAGTTTCTAAGATCTGTTCCCGGTCACTGGATCGGGGAGGACAGGGCAGGTCAGGGCAGGGGGTGCCCTTTCCGTGTGCACTCCGCAGAGATCCCTCTGCTCCCCCGCAGCCTAGGTCTCCCACTCACCAGTTGCTCAGCCTGTACCCATAGAACCTTTTGTAAAGATCATATATTTCCTGTGCAATTCATTATTAGGGATAAAAATCTGTTGATAGGAAGTGACCACTAGTATGGTACACACACACACACACACACACACACACACACACACACACACACACACCTTGTTTCATAGTACAGATTGAAATAACAAGATTAAATCAATTCTGTAACTTACCTGTTGACTTAATTTTGATATTAAGATCTATCAGCTTCTTGACCAGATCTTTAAATAGAGCTAGGAAATGTGCATGCATGGTGTGCTCACCCGTGTACTAACGTGTGGAGAGCAGTCATTCATTTCTCCAGTGTGCTTTTGAGACAGGGCCTCTTACTGAAACGTGAAGCTCTGAAGCTCGCTGTTTGAGCTACACCATTGAAACTAGT